>NW_027422465.1:0-72781 GCF_037893015.1 Macrotis lagotis
ATTGCCTCGCCTTGCGTTGTCGTGCCTTAGCCTTGCCTCGCCTGAACGTGCCTTGCCTTGCGTTACCCCCTCCTTCCCTTGCCGTGCATTGCCTAGCCGTGCGTTGTCGTGCATTAGCCTTGCCTTGCCTCACCGTGCCTTGCCTTGCGTTACCCTTTCCTTGCCTTGCCGTGCATTGCCTAGCTTGCGTTGTCGTGCCTTAGCCTTGTTTCCCCTTGCCGCGCCGTTCCTTCCGTTACTCTTGCCTTGCCTTGCTTTCCCTTGCATTCCTTGCCTGCCGTTACTCTTTCCTTGCCTAGCCGTGCACTGCCAAGCCTTGCGTTGTCATGCATTAGCCTTGCCTCGACTGACCGTGCCTTGCCTTGCGTTACCCTTTCCTTGCCTTGCCGTGCATTGCCTAGCTTGATTTGTCGAGCCTTAGCGTTGTTACCCCTTGCCGTGCCGTGCCTTTTGTTACACTTGCCTTGCCTTGCTTTGCCTTGCCTTCCTTTCCTTCCGTTACTCTTTCCTTGCCTAGCCGTGCACTGCGTAGCCTTGCGTTGTCGTGCATTAGCCTTGCCTCGCCTGATCGTGAATTGCCATGCGTTACCCTTTCCTTGCCTTGCCGTGCATTGCCTAGCTTGCGTTGTCGTGCCTTAGCCTTGTTTCCCCTTGCCGTGCCGTGCTTTTTGTTACACTTGCCTTGCCTTCCTTTGCCTTGCCTTCCATTCCTTCCGTTACTCGTTCCTTGCCTAGCCGTGCACTGCCTAGCCTTGCGTTTGTCGTGCATTAGCCTTGCCTTGCCTGACCGTGCCTTGCCTTGCGTTACCCTCTCCTTCACGTGGGGTGCTTTGCCTAGCCGTGCGTTGTCGTGCATTACCCTTTCCTTGCCTCACCGTGCCTTGCCTTCCGTTACCCTTTCCTTGCTTTGCCGTGCATTGCCTAGCCTTGCGTTGTCGTGCCTTAGCCTTGTTTCCCCTTGCCGTGCCGTTCCTTCCGTTTCTCTTTCCTTGCCTTGCCGTGCATTGCCTAGCCTTCCGTTGTCGTGCATTAGCCTTGCATTTCCTGACCGTGCCTTGCCTTGCGTTATCCTTTCCTTGCCTTGCCGTGCATTGCCTAGCTTGCGTTGTCGTACCTTACCCTTGTTTCCCCTTGCCGTGCCGTGCCTTTTGTTTCACTTGCCTTGCATTCCTTTGCCTTGCCTTCCTTTCCTTCTGTTACTCTTTCCTTGCCTAGCCGTGCACTGCCAAGCCTTGCGTTGTCGTGCATTAGCCTTGCCTCGACTGACCGTGCCTTGCCTTGCGTTAACCTTTCCTTGCCTTGCCGTGCATTGCCTAGCTTGCGTTGTGGAGCCTTAGCCTTGTTTCCCCTTGCCGTGCCGTGCCTTTTGTTACACTTGCCTCGCCTTGCTTTGCCTTGCCTACCTTTCCTTCCGTTACTCTTTCCTTGCCTAGCCGTGCACTGCATAGCCTTGCGTTGTCGTGCATTAGCCTTGCCTCGCCTGATCGTGCCTTGCCATGCGTTACCCTTTCCTTGCCTTGCCGTGCATTGCCTAGCTTGCGTTGTCGTGCCTTAGCCTTGTTTCCCCTTGCCGTGCCGTTCCTTCCCTTACCCTTAACTTGCCTTGCTTTCCCTTGCCTTCCTTGCTTTCCGTTACTCTTTGCTTACCTTCCTTGCATTGCCTAGCCTTGCGTTGTCGTGCCTTAGCCTTGCCTCGCCTGACAGTGCCTTGCCTTGCGTTACCCTTTCCTTGCCTGGCCGTGCATTGCCTAGCCGTGCGTTGTCGTGCCTTAGCCTTGTTTCCCCTTGCCGTGCCGTTCCTTCCCTTACCCTTGCCTTGCCTTGCTTTCCCTTGCCTTCCTTGCCTTCCGTTACTCTTTGCTTGCCTTCCGTGCATTGCCTAGCCTTGCGTTGTCGTGCCTTAGCCTTGACTCGCCTGACCGTGCCTTGCCTTGCGTTACCCTCTCCTTCCCTTGCCGTGCACTGCCTAGCCTTGCGTTGTCGTGCATTAGGCTTGCCTTGCCTCACCGTGCCTTGACTTGCGTTACCCTTTCCTTGCCTTGCCGTGCATTGCCTAGCTTGCGTTGTCGTGCCTTAGCCTTGTTTCCCCTTGCCGCGCCGTTCCTTCCGTTACTCTTGCCTTGCCTTGCTTTCCCTTGCATTCCTTGCCTTCCGTTACTCTTTCCTTGCCTAGCCGTGCACTGCCAAGCCTTGCGTTGTAGTGCATTAGCCTTGCCTCGACTGACCGTGCCTTGCCTTGCGTTACCCTTTCCTTGCCTTCCCGTGCATTGCCTAGCTTACGTTGTCGAGCCTTAGCGTTGTTACCCCTTGCCGCGCCGTGCCTTTTGTTACACTTGCCTTGCCTTGCTTTGCCTTGCCTTCCTTTCCTTCCGTTACTCTTTCCTTGCCTAGCCGTGCACTGCCTAGCCTTGCGTTGTCGTGCATTAGCCTTGCCTCGCCTGATCGTGAATTGCCATGCGTTACCCTTTCCTTACCTTGCCGTGCATTGCCTAGCTTGCGTTGTCGTGCCTTAGCCTTGTTTCCCCTTGCCGTGCCGTTCTTTCCCTTACCCTTAACTTGCCTTGCTTTGCCTTGCCTTCCTTTCCTTCCGTTACTCTTTCCTTGCCTAGCCGTGCACTGCCTAGCCTTGCGTTGTCGTGCATTAGCCTTGCCTCGCCTGATCGTGCCTTGCCTTGCGTTACCCTTTCCTTGCCTTGCCGTGCATTGCCTAGCTTGCGTTGTCGTGCCTTAGCCTTGTTTCCCCTTGCCGTGCTGTTCCTTCCCTTACCCTTAACTTGCCTTGCTTTCCCTTGCCTTCCTTGCTTTCCGTTACTCTTTGCTTACCTTCCTTGCATTGGCTAGCCTTGCGTTGTCGTGCTTTAGCCTTGCCTCGCCTGACAGAGCCTTGCCTTGCGTTACCCTTTCCTTGCCTGGCCGTGCATTGCCTAGCCGTGCGTTGCCGTGCCTTAGTCTTGTTTCCCCTTACCGTGCCGTTCCTTCCGTTACCCTTGCCTTGCGTTGCTTGCCCTTGCCTTCCTTGCCTTCCGTTACTCTTTGCTTGCCTTCCGTGCATTGCCTAGCCTTGCGTTGTCGTGCCTTAGCCTTGCCTCGCCTGACCGTGTCTTCCCTTGCGTTACCCTTTCCTTGCCTTGCCGTGCATTGCATAGACGTGCGTTGTTGTGCATTAGCCTTGCCTTGCCTTACCGTGCCTTGCCTTGCGTTACCCTTTCCTTGCCTTGCCGTGCATTGCCTACCTTGCGTTGTCGTGCCTTACCCTTGTTTCCCCTTGCCGTGCCGTGTCTTTTGTTACACTTGCCTTGCCTTGCTTTGCCTTGCCTTCCTTTCCTTCTGTTACTCTTTCCTTGCCTAGCCGTGCACTGCCTAGCCTTGCGTTGTCGTGCATTAGCCTTGCCTCGACTGACCGTGCCTTGCCTTGCGTTACCCTTTCCTTGCCTTGCCGTGCATTGCCTAGCCTTGCGTTGTCGTGCCTTAGCCTTGCTTCCCCTTGCCGTGCCGTTCCTTCCGTTACTCTTGCAATGCCTTGGTTTCCATTGCATTCCTTGCCTTCCGTTACTCTTTCCTTGCCTTGCCGTGCATTGCCTAGTCTTGCGTTGTCGTGCCTTAGCCTTGCCTCGCCTGACAGTGCCTTGCCTTGCGTTACACTTTCCTTGCCTGGCCGTGCATTGCCTAGCCGTGCGTTGCCGTGCCTTAGCCTTGTTTCCCGTTGCCGAGCCTTTCCTCCGTTAACCTTGCCTTGCCTTCCTTTCCCTTGCCTTCCTTGCTTCCGTTACTCTTTGCTTACCTTCCGTGCATTGCCTCGCCTTGCGTTGTCGTGCCTTAGCCTTGCCTCGCCTGAACGTGCCTTGCCTTGCGTTACCCCCTCCTTCCCTTGCCGTGCATTGCCTAGCCGTGCGTTGTCGTGCATTAGCCTTGCCTTGCCTCACCGTGCCTTGCCTTGCGTTACCCTTTCCTTGCCTTGCCGTGCATTGCCTAGCTTGCGTTGTCGTGCCTTAGCCTTGTTTCCCCTTGCCGCGCCGTTCCTTCCGTTACTCTTGCCTTGCCTTGCTTTCCCTTGCATTCCTTGCCTTCCGTTACTCTTTCCTTGCCTAGCCGTGCACTGCCAAGCCTTGCGTTGTCGTGCATTAGCCTTGCCTCGACTGACCGTGCCTTGCCTTGCGTTACCCTTTCCTTGCCTTGCCGTGCATTGCCTAGCTTGATTTGTCGAGCCTTAGCGTTGTTACCCCTTGCCGTGCCGTGCCTTTTGTTACACTTGCCTTGCCTTGCTTTGCCTTGCCTTCCTTTCCTTCCGTTACTCTTTCCTTGCCTAGCCGTGCACTGCGTAGCCTTGCGTTGTCGTGCATTAGCCTTGCCTCGCCTGATCGTGAATTGCCATGCGTTACCCTTTCCTTGCCTTGCCGTGCATTGCCTAGCTTGCGTTGTCGTGCCTTAGCCTTGTTTCCCCTTGCCGTGCCGTTCCTTACCTTACTCTTGCCTTGCCTTGCTTTCCCTTGCCTTCCTTGCCTTCCGTTACTCTTTGCTTGCCTTGCCGTGCATTGCCTAGCCTTGCGTTGTCGTGCCTTAGCCTTGCCTCGCCTGACCGTGCCTTGCCTTGCGTTACCCTCTCCTTCACGTGGGGTGCTTTGCCTAGCCGTGCGTTGTCGTGCATTACCCTTGCCTTGCCTCACCGTGCCTTGCCTTGCGTTACCCTTTCCTTGCTTTGCCGTGCTTTGCCTAGCCTTGCGTTGTCGTGCCTTAGCCTTGTTTCCCCTTGCCGTGCCGTTCCTTCCGTTTCTCTTTCCTTGCCTTGCCGTGCATTGCCTAGCCTTCCGTTGTCGTGCATTAGCCTTGCATTTCCTGACCGTGCCTTGCCTTGCGTTATCCTTTCCTTGCCTTGCCGTGCATTGCCTAGCTTGCGTTGTCGTGCCTTACCCTTGTTTCCCCTTGCCGTGCCGTGCCTTTTGTTTCACTTGCCTTGCATTCCTTTGCCTTGCCTTCCTTTCCTTCTGTTACTCTTTCCTTGCCTAGCCGTGCACTGCCAAGCCTTGCGTTGTCGTGCATTAGCCTTGCCTCGACTGACCGTGCCTTGCCTTGCGTTAACCTTTGCTTGCCTTGCCGTGCATTGCCTAGCTTGCGTTGTGGAGCCTTAGCCTTGTTTCCCCTTGCCGTGCCGTGCCTTTTGTTACACTTGCCTCGCCTTGCTTTGCCTTGCCTTCCTTTCCTTCCGTTACTCTTTCCTTGCCTAGCCGTGCACTGCCTAGCCTTGCGTTGTCGTGCATTAGCCTTGCCTCGCCTGATCGTGCCTTGCCTTGCGTTACCCTTTCCTTGCCTTGCCGTGCATTGCCTAGCTTGCGTTGTCGTGCCTTAGCCTTGTTTCCCCTTGCCGTGCCGTTCCTTCCCTTACCCTTAACTTGCCTTGCTTTCCCTTGCCTTCCTTGCTTTCCGTTACTCTTTGCTTACCTTCCTTGCATTGCCTAGCCTTGCGTGGTCGTGCCTTAGCCTTGCCTCGCCTGACAGAGCCTTGCCTTGCGTTACCCTTTCCTTGCCTGGCCGTGCATTGCCTAGCCGTGCGTTGCCGTGCCTTAGCCTTTTTTTCCCCTTGCCGTGCCGTTCCTTCCGTTACCCTTGCCTTGCCTTGCTTTCCCTTGCCTTCCTTGCCTTCCGTAACTCTTTGCTTGCCTTCCCTGCATTGCCTAGCCTTGCGTTGTCGTGCCTTAGCCTTGCCTCGCCTGACCGTGACTTCCCTTGCGTTACCCTTTCCTTGCCTTGCCGTGCATTGCCTAGACGTGCGTTGTTGTGCATTAGCCTTGCCTTGCCTCACCGTGCCTTGCCTTGCGTTACCCTTTCCTTGCCTTGCCGTGCATTGCCTACCTTGCGTTGTCCTGCCTTCCCCTTGTTTCCCCTTGCCGTGCCGTGCCTTTTGTTACACTTGCCTTGCCTTGCTTTGCCTTGCCTTCCTTTCCTTCTGTTACTCTTTCCTTGCCTTCCGTGCATTGCCTAGTCTTGCGTTGTCGTGCCTTAGCCTTGCCTCGCCTGACAGTGCCTTGCCTTGCGTTACCCATTCCTTGCCTGGCCGTGCATTGCCTAGCCGTGCGTTGCCGTGCCTTAGCCTTGTTTCCCGTTGCCGAGCCTTTCCTTCCGTTAACCTTGCCTTGCCTTGCTTTCCCTTGCCTTCCTTGCCTTCCGTTACTCTTTGCTTGCCTTCCGTACATTGCCTAGCCTTGCGTTTTCGTGCCTTAGCCTTGCCTCGCCTGACCGTGACTTCCCTTGCGTTACACTTTCCTTGCCTTGCCGTGCATTGCCTAGCCGTGCGTTGTCGTGCATTAGCCTTGCCTTGCCTCACCGTGCCTTGCCTTGCGTTACCCTTTCCTTGCTTTGCCGTGCATTGCCTAGCCGTGCGTTGTCGTGCCTTAGCCTTGTTTCACCTTGCCGTAGCCTTCCTTGCGTTGCCTTGCTTTGCCTTGCCTTCCTTGCTTTCCGTTACACTTTGCTTGCCTTCCGTGCATTGCGTAGCCTTGCGTTGTCATGCTGTAGCCTTTTTTGACTTTGCCATAGCCTTGCTTGCGTTACCTTGATTTGCCTTCCATTCCTTGCCTTCCGTTACCCTTTGCTTGCCTGCCGTGCATTGCCTAGCCTTGCGTTTTCGTGCCTTAGCCTTGCCTCGCCTGACCGTGCCTTGCATTGCGTTACCCTTTCCTTGCCTTGCCGTGCATTGCCTAGCTTGCGTTGTCGTGCCTTAGCCTTGTTTCCCCTTGCCGTGCCATGCCTTTTGTTTCACTTGCCTTGCCTTGCTTTGCCTTGCATTCCATTCCTTCCGTTACTCGTTCCTTGCCTAGCCGTGCATTTCCTCGCCTTCCGTTGTCGTGCCTTAGCCTTGCCTCGCCTGACCGTGCCTTGCCTTGCGTTACCCTCTCCTTCCCTTGCCGTGCATTGCCTAGCCGTGCGTTGTCGTGCATTAGCCTTGCCTTGCCTCACCGTGCCTTGCCTTGCGTTACCCTTTCCTTGCCTTGCCGTGCATTTCCTAGCTTGCTTTGTCGAGCCTTAGCTTTGTATCCCCTTGCCGTGCCGTGCCTTTTGTTACACTTGCCTTGCCCTGCTTTGCCTTGCCTTCCTTTCCTTCCGTTACTCTTTCCTTGCCTAGCCGTGCACTGCCTAGCCTTGCGTTGTCGTGCATTAGCCTTGCCTCGCCTGATCGTGCCTTGCCTTGCGTTACCCTTTCCTTGCCTTGCCGTGCATTGCCTAGCTTGCGTTGTCGTGCCTTAGCCTTGTTTCCCCTTGCCGTGCCATTCCTTCCCTTACCCTTAACTTACCTTGCTTTCCCTTGCCTTCCTTGCCTTCCGTGACTCTTTGCTTGCCTTCCCTGCATTGCCTAGCCTTGCGTTGTCGTGCCTTAGCCTTGCCTCGCCTGACCGTGGCTTCCCTTGCGTTACCCTTTCCTTGCCTTGCCGTGCATTGCCTAGCTTGCGTTGTCGTGCCTTAGCCTTGTTTCCCCTTGCCGTGCCGTTCCTTACCGTTACCCTTAACTTGCCTTGCTTTCCCTTGCCTTCCTTGCCTTCCGTTACTCTTTGCTTACCTTCCGTGCATTGCCTAGCCTTGCGTTGTCGTGCCTTAGCCTTGCCTCGCCTGACAGGCCTTGCCTTGCGTTACCCTTTCCTTGCCTGGCCGTGCATTGCCTAGCCGTGCGTTGCCGTGCCTTAGCCTTGTTTCCCCTTGCCGTGCCGTTCCTTCGTTACCTTGCCTTGCCTTGCTTTCCCTTGCCTTCCTTGCCTTCCGTTGCTCTTTGCTTGCCTTTCCTCCATTGCCTAGCCTTGCGTTGTCGTGCCTTAGCCTTGCCTCGCCTGACCGTGCCTTCCCTTGCGTTACCCTTTCCTTGCCTTGCCGTGCATTGCCTAGACGTGCGTTGTTGTGCATTAGCCTTGCCTTGCCTCACCGTGCCTTGCCTTGCGTTACCATATCCTTGCCTTGCCGTGCATTGCCTACCTTACGTTGTCGTGCCTTCCCCTTGTTTCCCCTTGCCGTGCCGTGCCTTTTGTTACACTTGCCTTGCCTTGCTTTGCCTTGCCTTCCTTTCCTTCCGTTACTCTTTCCTTGCCTAGCCGTGCACTGCCTAGCCTTGCGTTGTCGTGCATTAGCCTTGCCTCGCCTGACCGTGCCTTGCCTTGCGTTACCCTTTCCTTGCCTTGCCGTGCATTGCCTAGCTTGCGTTGTCGTGCCTTAGCCTTGTTTCCCCTTGCCGTGCCGTTCCTTCCCTTACCCTTAACTTGCCTTGCTTTCCCTTGCCTTCCTTGCCTTCCGTTACTCTTTGCTTACCTTCCGTGCATTGCCTAGCCTTGCGTTGTCGTGCCTTAGCCTTGCCTCGCCTGACAGAGCCTTGCCTTGCGTTACCCTTTCCTTGCCTGGCCGTGCATTGCCTAGCCGTGCGTTGCCGTGCCTTAGCCTTGTTTCCCCTTGCCGTGCCGTTCCTTCCGTTACCCTTGCCTTGCCTTGCTTTCCCTTGCCTTCCTTGCCTTCCGTTACTCTTTGCTTGCCTTCCGTGCATTGCCTAGCCTTGCGTTGTCGTGCCTTAGCCTTGCCTCGCCTGACCGTGCCTTGCCTTGCGTTACCCTTTCCTTGCCTTGCCGTGCATTGCCTAGCTTGCGTTGTCGTGCCTTACCCTGTTTCCCCTTGCCGTGCCGTGTCTTTTGTTACACTTGCCTTGCCTTCCTTTGCCTTGCCTTCCTTTCCTTCTGTTACTCTTTCCTTGCCTAGCCGTGCACTGCGTAGCCTTGCGTTGTCGTGCATTAGCCTTGCCTCGACTGACCGTGCCTTGCCTTGCGTTACCCTTTCCTTGCCTTGCCGTGCATTGCCTAGCTTGCGTTGTCGTGCCTTAGCCCTGTTTCCCCTTGCCGTGCCGTTCCTTCCCCTACCCTTAACTTGCCTTGCTTTCCCTTGCCTTCCTTCCCTTCCGTTACTCTTTGCTTACGTTCCGTGCATTGCATAGCCTTGCGTTGTCGTGCATTAGCCTTGCCTCGCCTGACAGTGCCTTGCCTTGCGTTACCCTTTCCTTGCCTTGAAGTGCATTGCCTAGCTGTGCGTTGTCGTGCATTAGCCTTGCCTTGCCTCACCGTGTCTTGCCTTGCGTTACCCTTTCCTTGCCTGGCCGTGCATTGCCTAGCCGTGCGTTGCCGTGACTTAGCCTTGTTTCCCGTTGCCGAGCCTTTCCTTCCGTTAACCTTGCCTTGCCTTGCTTTCCCTTGCCTTCCTTGCTTTCCGTTACTCTTTGCTTGCCTTCCGTGGATTGCCTAGCCTTGCGTTGTCGTGCCTTAGCCTTTCCTCGCCTGACAGAGCCTTGCCTTGCGTTACCCTTTCCTTGCCTGGCCGTGCATTGCCTAGCCGTGCGTTGCCGTGTCTTAGCCTTGTTTCCCCTTGCCGTGCCGTTCCTTCCGTTACCCTTGCCTTGCCTTGCTTTCCCTTGCCTTCCTTGCCTTCCGTTACTCTTTGCTTGCCTTCCCTGCATTGCCTCGCCTTCCGTTGTCGTGCCTTAGCCTTGCCTCGCCTGACCGTGACTTCCCTTGCGTTACCCTTTCCTTGCCTTGCCGTGCATTGCCTAGACGTGCGTTCTTGTGCATTAGCCTTGCCTTGCCTGACCGTGCCTTGCCTTGCGTTACCCTTTCCTTGCCTTGCAGTGCATTGCCTAGCCTTGCGTTGTCGTGCCTTACCCTTGTTTCCCCTTGCCGTGCCGTTCCTTCCGTTACTCTTGCCTTGCCTTGCTTTCCCTTGCATTCCTTGCCTTCCGTTACTCTTTCCTTGCCTTGCCGTGCATTGCCTAGTCTTGCGTTGTCGTGCCTTAGCCTTGCCTCGCCTGACAGTGCCTTGCCTTGCGTTACCCTTTCCTTGCCTGGCCGTGCATTGCCTAGCCGTGCGTTGCCGTGCCTTAGCCTTGTTTCCCGTTGCCGAGCCTTTCCTTCCGTTAACCTTGCCTTGCCTTGCTTTCCCTTGCCTTCCTTGCTTTCCGTTACTCTTTGCTTGCCTTCCGTGGATTGCCTAGCCTTGCGTTGTCGTGCCTTAGCCTTGCCTCGCCTGACCGTGACTTCCCTTGCGTTACACTTTCCTTGCCTTGCCGTGCATTGCCTAGCCGTGCGTTGTCGTGCCTTAGCCTTGCCTCGCCTGACCGTGCCTTGCCTTGCGTTACCCTTTCCTTGCCTTGCCGTGCATTGCCTAGCTTACGTTGTCGTGCCTTAGCCTTGTTTCCCCTTGCCGTGCCGTGCCTTTTGTTACACTTGCCTTGCCTTGCTTTGCCTTGCATTCCATTCCTTCCGTTACTCGTTCCTTGCCTAGCCGTGCACTGCCTAGCCTTGCGTTGTCTTGCATTAGCCTTGCCTTGCCTGACCGTGCCTTGCCTTGCGTTACCCTTTCCTTGCCTTACCGTGCATTGCCTAGCTTGCGTTGTCGTGCCTTAGCCTTGTTTCCGCTTGCCGTGCCGTTCCTTCCCTTACCCTTAACTAGCCTTGCTTTCCCTTGCCTTCCTTGCCTTCCGTTACTCTTTGCTTACCTTCCGTGCATTGCCTCGCCTTGCGTTGTCGTGCCTTAGCCTTGCCTCGCCTGACCGTGCCTTGTCTTGCGTTACCCTCTCCTTCCCTTGCCGTGCATTGCCTAGCCGTGCGTTGTCGTGCATTAGCCTTGCCTTGCCTCACCGTGCCTTGCCTTGCGTTACCCTTTCCTTCCCTTGCCGTGCATTGCCTAGCTTGCGTTGTCGAGCCTTAGCCTTGTTTCCCCTTGCCGTGCCGTGCCATTCGTTACACTTGCCTTGCCTTGCCTTGCCTTCCCTTCCTTTCCTTCCGTTACTCTTTCCTTGCCTAGCCGTGCACTGCCTAGCCTTGCGTTGTCGTGCATTAGCCTTGCCTCGCCTGATCGTGCCTTGCCATGCGTTACCCTTTCCTTGCCTTGCAGTGCATTGCCTAGCTTGCGTTGTCGTGCCTTAGCCTTGTTTCCCCTTGGCGTGCCGTTCCTTCCCTTACCCTTAACTTGCCTTGCTTTCCCTTGCGTTCCTTGCCTTCCGTTACTCTTTGCTTACCTTCCGTGCATTGCCTAGCCTTGCGTTGTCGTGCCTTAGCCTTGCCTCGCCTGACAGAGCCTTGCCTTGCGTTACCCTTTCCTTGCCTGGCCGTGCATTGCCTAGCCGTGCGTTGCCGTGCCTTAGCCTTGTTTCCCCTTGCCGTGCCGTTCCTTCCGTTACCCTTCCCTTGCCTTGCTTTCCCTTGCCTTCCTTGGCTTCCGTTTCTCTTTGCTTGCCTTCCCTGCATTGCCTCGCCTTGCGTTGTCGTGCCTTAGCCTTGCCTCGCCTGACCGTGACTTCCCTTGCGTTACCCTTTCCTTGCCTTGCCGTGCATTGCCTAGACGTGCGTTGATGTGCATTAGCCTTGCCTTGCCTGACCGTGCCTTGCCTTGCGTTACCCTTTCCTTGCCTTGCCGTGCATTGCCTAGCTTGCATTGTCGTGCCTTAGCCTTGCTTCCCCTTGCCGTGCCGTTCCTTCCATTACTCTTAACTTGCCTTGCTTTCCCTTGCGTTCCTTGCCTTCCGTTACTCTTTGCTTACCTTCCGTGCATTGCCTAGCCTTGAGTTGTCGTGCCTTAGCCTTGCCTCGCCTGACCGTGCCTTGCCTTGCGTTACCCTCTCCTTCACTTGCCGTGCTTTGCCTAGCCGTGCGTTGTCGTGCATTAGCCTTGCCTTGCCTCACCGTGCCTTGCCTTGCGTTACCCTTTCCTTGCCTTGCCGTGCATTGCCTAGACGTGCGTTGTTGTGCATTAGCCTTGCCTTGCCTCACCGTGCCTTGCCTTGCGTTACCCTTTCCTTGCCTTGCCGTGCTTTGCCTAGCCTTGCGTTGTCGTGCCTTAGCCTTGTTTCCCCTTGCCGTGCCGTTCCTTCCGTTACTCTTTCCTTGCCTTGCCGTGCATTGCCTAGCCTTCCGTTGTCGTCCATTAGCCTTGCATTTCGTGACCGTACCTTGCCTTGCGTTACCCTTTCCTTGCCTTGCCGTGCATTGCCTAGCTTGCGTTGTCGTGCCTTAGCCTTGTTTCCCCTTGCCGTGCCGTTCCTTACCTTACCCTTAACTTGCCTTGCTTTCCCTTGCCTTCCTTGCCTTCCGTTACTCTTTGCTTACCTTCCGTCCATTGCCTAGCCTTGCGTTGTCGTGCCTTAGCCTTGCCTCGCCTGACCGTGACTTCCCTTGCGTTACCCTTTCCTTGCCTTGCCGTGCATTGCCTAGACGTGCGTTGTTGTGCATTACCCTTGCCTTGCCTCACCGTGGCTTGCCTTGCGTTACCCTTTCCTTGCCTTGCCGTGCATTGCCTAGCTTGCGTTGTCGTGCCTTAGCCTTGTTTCCCCTTGGCATGCCATTCCTTCCCTTACCCTTAACTTACCTTGCTTTCACTTGCCTTCCTTGCCTTCCGTGACTCTTTGCTTGCCTTCCCTGCATTGCCTAGCCTTGCGTTGTCGTGCCTTAGCCTTGCCTCGCCTGACCGTGGCTTCCCTTGCGTTACCCTTTCCTTGCCTTGCCGTGCATTGCCTAGCTTGCGTTGTCGTGCCTTAGCCTTGTTTCCCCTTGCCGTGCCGTTCCTTACCTTACCCTTAACTTGCCTTGCTTTCCCTTGCCTTCCTTGCCTTCCGTTACTCTTTGCTTACCTTCCGTGCATTGCCTAGCCTTGCGTTGTCGTGCCTTAGCCTTGCCTCGCCTGACAGAGCCTTGCCTTGCATTACCCTTTCCTTCCCTGGCCGTGCATTGCCTAGCCGTGCGTTGCCGTGCCTTAGCCTTGTTTCCCCTTGCCGTGCCGTTCCTTCCGTTACCCTTGCCTTGCCTTGCTTTCCCTTGCCTTCCTTGCCTTCCGTTACTCTTTGCTTGCCTTCCCTCCATTGCCTAGCCTTGCGTTGTCGTGCCTTAGCCTTGCCTCGCCTGACCGTGACTTCCCTTGCGTTACCCTTTCCTTGCCTTGCCGTGCATTGCCTAGACGTGCGTTGTTGTGCATTAGCCTTGCCTTGCCTCACCGTGCCTTGCCTTGCGTTACCCTTTCCTTGCCTTGCCGTGCATTGCCTACCTTACGTTGTCGTGCCTTCCCCTTGTTTCCCCTTGCCGTCCGTGCCTTTTGTTACACTTGCCTTGCCTTGATTTGCCTTGCCTTCCTTTCCTTCTGTTACTCTTTCCTTGCCTAGCCGTGCACTGCCTAGCCTTGCGTTATCGTGCATTAGCCTTGCCTCGACTGACCGTGCCTTGCCTTGCGTTACCCTTTCCTTGCCTTGCCGTGCATTGCCTAGCTTGCGTTGTCGTGCCTTAGCCTTGTTTCCCCTTGCCGTGCCGTTCCTTCCCTTACCCTTAACTTGCCTTGCTTTCCCTTGCGTTCCTTGCCTTCCGTTACTCTTTGCTTACCTTCCGTGCATTGCCTAGCCTTGCGTTGTCGTGCCTTAGCCTTGCCTCGCCTGACCGTGACTTCCCTTGTGTTACCCTTTCCTTGCCTGGCCGTGCATAGCCTAGCCGTGCGTTGCCGTGCCTTAGCCTTGTTTCCCCTTGCCGTGCCGTTCCTTCCGTTACCCTTGCCTTGCCTTGCTTTCCCTTGCCTTCCTTGCCTTCCGTTACTCTTTGCTTGCCTTCCCTGCATTGCCTCGCCTTGCGTTGTCGTGCCTTAGCCTTGCCTCGCCTGACCGTGCCTTGCCTTGCGTTACCCTTTCCTTGCCTTGCCGTGCATTGCCTAGACGTGCGTTGTCGTGCCTTACCCTAGTTTCCCCTTGCCTTGCCGTGTCTTTTGTTACACTTGCCTTGCCTTCCTTTGCCTTGCCTTCCTTTCCTTCTGTTACTCTTTCCTTGCCTAGCCGTGCACTGCGTAGCCTTGCGTTGTCGTGCATTAGCCTTGCCTCGACTGACCGTGCCTTGCCTTCCGTTACCCTTTCCTTGCCTTGCCGTGCATTGCCTAGCTTGCGTTGTCGTGCCTTAGCCCTGTTTCCCCTTGCCGTGCCGTTCCTTCCCCTACCCTTAACTTGCCTTGCTTTCCCTTGCCTTCCTTCCCTTCCGTTACTCTTTGCTTACCTTCCGTGCATTGCATAGCCTTGCGTTGTCGTGCATTAGCCTTGCCTCGCCTGACCAGTGCCTTGCCTTGCGTTACCCTTTCCTTGCCTTGAAGTGCATTGCCTAGCTGTGCGTTGTCGTGCATTAGCCTTGCCTTGCCTCACCGTGTCTTGCCTTGCGTTACCCTTTCCTTGCCTTGCCGTGCATTGCCTAGCCTTGCGTTGTCGTGCCTTACCCTTGTTTCCCCTTGCCGTGCCGTTCCTTCCGTTACTCTTGCCTTGCCTTGCTTTCCCTTGCATTCCTTGCCTTCCGTTACTCTTTCCTTGCCTTGCCGTGCATTGCCTAGTCTTGCGTTGTCGTGCCTTAGCCTTGCCTCGCCTGACAGTGCCTTGCCTTGCGTTACCCTTTCCTTGCCTGGCCGTGCATTGCCTAGCCGTGCGTTGCCGTGACTTAGCCTTGTTTCCCGTTGCCGAGCCTTTCCTTCCGTTAACCTTGCTTTGCCTTGTTTCCCTTGCCTTCCTTGCTTTCCGTTACTCTTTGCTTGCCTTCCGTGGATTGCCTAGCCTTGCGTTGTCGTGCCTTAGCCTTTCCTCGCCTGACAGAGCCTTGCCTTGCGTTACCCTTTCCTTGCCTGGCCGTGCATTGCCTAGCCGTGCGTTGCCGTGTCTTAGCCTTGTTTCCCCTTGCCGTGCCGTTCCTTCCGTTACCCTTGCCTTGCCTTGCTTTCCCTTGCCTTCCTTGCCTTCCGTTACTCTTTGCTTGCCTTCCCTGCATTGCCTCGCCTTGCGTTGTCGTGCCTTAGCCTTGCCTCGCCTGACCGTGACTTCCCTTGCGTTACCCTTTCCTTGCCTTGCCGTGCATTGCCTAGACGTGCGTTGTTGTGCATTAGCCTTACCTTGCCTGACCGTGCCTTGCCTTGCGTTACCCTTTCTTTGCCTTGCAGTGCATTGCCTAGCCTTGCGTTGTCGTGCCTTACCCTTGTTTCCCCTTGCCGTGCCGTTCCTTCCGTTACTCTTGCCTTGCCTTGCTTTCCCTTGCATTCCTTGCCTTCCGTTACTCTTTCCTTGCCTTGCCGTGCATTGCCTAGTCTTGCGTTGTCGTGCCTTAGCCTTGCCTCGCCTGACAGTGCCTCGCCTTGCGTTACCCTTTCCTTGCCTGGCCGTGCATTGCCTAGCCGTGCGTTGCCGTGCCTTAGCCTTGTTTCCCGTTGCCGAGCCTTTCCTTCCGTTACCCTTGCCTTGCCTTGCTTTCCCTTGCCTTCCTTGCTTTCCGTTACTCTTTGCTTGCCTTCCGTGGATTGCCTAGCCTTGCGTTGTCGTGCCTTAGCCTTCCCTCGCCTGACCGTGACTTCCCTTGCGTTACACTTTCCTTGCCTTGCCGTGCATTGCCTAGCCGTGCGTTGTCGTGCCTTAGCCTTGCCTCGCCTGACCGTGCCTTGCCTTGCGTTACCCTTTCCTTGCCTTGCCGTGCATTGCCTAGCTTACGTTGTCGTGCCTTAGCCTTGTTTCCCCTTGCCGTGCCGTGCCTTTTGTTACACTTGCCTTGCCTTGCTTTGCCTTGCATTCCATTCCTTCCGTTACTCGTTCCTTGCCTAGCCGTGCACTGCCTAGCCTTGCGTTGTCTTGCATTAGCCTTGCCTTGCCTGACCGTGCCTTGCCTTGCGTTACCCTTTCCTTGCCTTGCCGTGCATTGCCTAGCTTGCGTTGTCGTGCCTTAGCCTTGTTTCCGCTTGCCGTGCCGTTCCTTCCCTTACCCTTAACTAGCCTTGCTTTCCCTTGCCTTCCTTGCCTTCCGTTACTCTTTGCTTACCTTCCGTGCATTGCCTCGCCTTGCGTTGTCGTGCCTTAGCCTTGCCTCGCCTGACCGTGCCTTGTCTTGCGTTACCCTCTCCTTCCCTTGCCGTGCATTGCCTAGCCGTGCGTTGTCGTGCATTAGCCTTGCCTTGCCTCACCGTGCCTTGCCTTGCGTTACCCTTTCCTTCCCTTGCCGTGCATTGCCTAGCTTGCGTTGTCGAGCCTTAGCCTTGTTTCCCCTTGCCGTGCCGTGCCTTTCGTTACACTTGCCTTGCCTTGCTTTGCCTTGCCTTCCGTTCCTTCGGTTTCTCTTTCCTTGCCTAGCCGTGCACTGCCTAGCCTTGCGTTGTCGTGCATTAGCCTTGCCTCGCCTGATCGTGCCTTGCCATGCGTTACCCTTTCCTTGCCTTGCATTGCATTGCCTAGCTTGCGTTGTCGTGCCTTAGCCTTGTTTCCCCTTGGCGAGCCGTTCCTTCCCTTACCCTTAACTTGCCTTGCTTTCCCTTGCGTTCCTTGCCTTCCGTTACTCTTTGCTTACCTTCCGTGCATTGCCTAGCCTTGCGTTGTCGTGCCTTAGCCTTGCCTCGCCTGACAGAGCCTTGCCTTGCGTTACCCTTTCCTTGCCTGGCCGTGCATTGTCTAGCCCTGCGTTGCCGTGCCTTAGCCTTGTTTCCCCTTGCCGTGCCGTTCCTTCCGTTACCCTTCCCTTGCCTTGCTTTCCCTTGCCTTCCTTGGCTTCCGTTACTCTTTGCTTGCCTTCCCTGCATTGCCTCGCCTTGCGTTGTCGTGCCTTAGCCTTGCCTCGCCTGACCGTGACTTCCCTTGCGTTACCCTTTCCTTGCCTTGCCGTGCATTGCCTAGACGTGCGTTGATGTGCATTAGCCTTGCCTTGCCTGACCGTGCCTTGCCTTGCGTTACCCTTTCCTTGCCTTGCCGTGCATTGCCTAGCTTGCGTTGTCGTGCCTTAGCCTTGTTTCCCCTTGCCGTGCCGTTCCTTCCCTTACTCTTAACTTGCCTTGCTTTCCCTTGCCTTCCTTGCCTTCCGTTACTCTTTGCTTACCTTCCGTGCATTGCCTAGCCTTGAGTTGTCGTGCCTTAGCCTTGCCTCGCCTGACCGTGCCTTTCCTTGCGTTACCCTCTCCTTCACTTGCCGTGCTTTGCCTAGCCGTGCGTTGTCGTGCATTAGCCTTGCCTTGCCTCACCGTGCCTTGCCTTGCGTTACCCTTTCCTTGCTTTGGCGTGCATTGCCTAGACGTGCGTTGCTGTGCATTAGCCTTGCCTTGCCTCACCGTGGCTTGCCTTGCGTTACCCTTTCCTTGCCTTGCCTTGCTTTGCCTAGCCTTGCGTTGTCGTGCCTTAGCCTTGTTTCCCCTTGCCGTGCCGTTCCTTCCGTTACTCTTTCCTTGCCTTGCCGTGCATTGCCTAGCCTTCCGTTGTCGTCCATTAGCCTTGCATTTCGTGACCGTACCTTGCCTTGCGTTACCCTTTCCTTGCCTTGCCGTGCATTGCCTAGCTTGCGTTGTCGTGCCTTAGCCTTGTTTCCCCTTGCCGTGCCGTTCCTTACCTTACCCTTAACTTGCCTTGCTTTCCCTTGCCTTCCTTGCCTTCCGTTACTCTTTGCTTACCTTCCGTCCATTGCCTAGCCTTGCGTTGTCGTGCCTTAGCCTTGCCTCGCCTGACCGTGACTTCCCTTGCGTTACCCTTTCCTTGCCTTGCCGTGCATTGCCTAGACGTGCGTTGTTGTGCATTAGCCTTGCCTTGCCTCACCGTGGCTTGCCTTGCGTTACCCTTTCCTTGCCTTGCCGTGCATTGCCTACCTTGCGTTGTCGTGCCTTCCCCTTGTTTCCCCTTGCCGTGCCGTGCCTTTTGTTACACTTGCCTTGCCTTGCTTTGCATTGCCTTCCTTTCCTTCTGTTACTCTTTCCTTGCCTAGCCGTGCACTGCCTAGACTTGCGTTATCGTGCATTAGCCTTGCCTCGACTGACCGTGCCTTGCCTTGCGTTACCCTTTCCTTGCCTTGCCGTGCATTGCCTAGCTTGCGTTGTCGTGCCTTAGCCTTGTTTCCCCTTGCCGTGCCGTTCCTTCCCTTACCGTTGCCTTGCCTTGCTTTCCCTTGCCTTTCTTGCCTTCCGTTACTCTTTTCTTGCCTTCCGTGCATGGCCTAGCCTTGCGTTTTCGTGCCTTAGCCTTGCCTTGCCTCACCGTGCCTTGCCTTGTGTTACCCTTTCCTTGCCTTGCCGTGCATTGCCTAGCCGTGCGTTGTCGTCCATTAGCCTTGCCTTGCCTCACCGTGCCTTCCCTTGCGTTACCCTTTCCTTGCCTTGCCGTGCATTGCCTAGCCGTGCGTTGTCGTGCATTAGCCTTGCCTTGCCTGACCGTGCCTTGCCTTGCGTTACCCTTTCCTTGCCTTGCCGTGCATTGCCTAGCTTGCGTTGTCGTGCCTTAGCCTTGTTTCCGCTTGCCGTGCCGTTCCTTCCCTTACCCTTAACTAGCCTTGTTTCCCTTGCCTTCCTTGCCTTCCGTTACTCTTTGCTTACCTTCCGTGCATTGCCTCGCCTTGTGTTGTCGTGCCTTAGCCTTGCCTCGCCTGACCGTGCCTTTCCTTGCGTTACCCTCTCCTTCCCTTGCCGTCCATTGCCTAGCCGTGCGTTGTCGTGCATTAGCCTTGCCTTGCCTCACCGTGCCTTGCCTTGCGTTACCCTTTCCTTCCCTTGCCGTGCATTGCCTAGCTTGCGTTGTCGAGCCTTAGCCTTGTTTCCCCTTGCCGTGCCGTGCCTTTCGTTACACTTGCCTTGCCTTGCTTTGCCTTGCCTTCCTTTCCTTCCGTTTCTCTTTCCTTGCCTAGCCGTGCACTGCCTAGCCTTGCGTTGTCGTGCATTAGCCTTGCCTCGCCTGATCGTGCCTTGCCATGCGTTACCCTTTCCTTGCCTTGCAGTGCATTGCCTAGCTTGCGTTGTCGTGCCTTAGCCTTGTTTCCCCTTGGCGTGCCGTTCCTTCCCTTACCCTTAACTTGCCTTGCTTTGCCTTGCGTTCCTTGCCTTCCGTTACTCTTTGCTTACCTTCCGTGCATTGCCTAGCCTTGCGTTGTCGTGCCTTAGCCTTGCCTCGCCTGACAGAGCCTTGCCTTGCGTTACCCTTTCCTTGCCTGGCCGTGCATTGCCTAGCCGTGCGTTGCCGTGCCTTAGCCTTGTTTCCCCTTGCCGTGCCGTTCCTTCCGTTACCCTTGCCTTGCCTTGCTTTCCCTTGCCTTCCTTGCCTTCCGTTACTCTTTGCTTGCCTTCCCTGCATTGCCTCGCCTTGCGTTGTCGTGCCTTAGCCTTGCCTCGCCTGACCGTGACTTCCCTTGCGTTACCCTTTCCTTGCCTTGCCGTGCATTGCCTAGACGTGCGTTGTTGTGCATTAGCCTACCCTTGCCTTACCGTGCCTTGCCTTGCGTTACCCCTTCCTTGCCTTGCCGTGCATTGCCTACCTTGCGTTGTCGTGCCTTACCCTTGTTTCCCCTTGCCGTGCCGTGTCTTTTTTTACACTTGCCTTGCCTTCCTTTGCCTTGCCTTCCTTTCCTTCGTTACTCTTTCCTTGCCTAGCCGTGCACTGCCTAGCCTTGCGTTGTCGTGCATTAGCCTTGCCTCGCCTGACAGTGCCTTGCCTTGCGTTACCCTTTCCTTGCCTAGCCGTGCATTGCCTAGCCGTCCGTTGCCGTGCCTTAGTCTTGTTTCCCCTTGCCGTGCCGTTCCTTCCGTTACCCTTCCAATGCCTTGCTTTCCCTTGCATTCCTTGCCTTCCGTTACTCTTTCCTTGCCTTGCCGTGCATTGCCTAGCCTTGCGTTGTCGTGCCTTAGCCTTGCCTCGCCTGACAGTGCCTTTCCTTGCGTTACACTTTCCTTGCCTGGCCGTGCATTGCCTAGCCGTGCGTTGCCGTGCCTTAGCCTTGTTTCCCCTTGCCGAGCCTTTCCTTCCGTTACCCTTGCCTTGCCTTGCTTTCCCTTGCCTTCCTTGCCTTCCGTTACTCTTTGCTTGCCTTCCGTGCATTGCCTAGCCTTGCGTTGTCGTGCCTTAGCCTTGCTTTCCCTTGCCTTCCTTGCCTTCCGTTACTCTTTGCTTGCCTTCCGTGCATTGCCTAGCCTTGCGTTGTCGTGCCTTAGCCTTGCCTCGCCTGACAGAGCCTTGCCTTGCGTTACCCTTTCCTTGCCTGGCCGTGCATTGCCTAGCCGTGCGTTGCCGTGCCTTAGCCTTTTTTCCCCTTGCCGTGCCGTTCCTTCCGTTACCCTTGCCTTGCCTTGCTTTCCCTTCCCTTCCTTGCCTTCTGTAACTCTTTGCTTGCCTTCCCTGCATTGCCTAGCCTTGCGTTGTCGTGCCTTAGCCTTGCCTCGCCTGACCGTGACTTCCCTTGCGTTACCCTTTCCTTGCCTTGCCGTGCATTGCCTAGACGTGCGTTGTTGTGCATTAGCCTTGCCTTGCCTCACCGTGCCTTGCCTTGCGTTACCCTTTCCTTGCCTTGCCGTGCATTGCCTACCTTGCGTTGTCCTGCCTTCCCCTTGTTTCCCCTTGCCGTGCCGTGCCTTTTGTTACACTTGCCTTGCCTTGCTTTGCCTTGCCTTCCTTTCCTTCTGTTACTCTTTCCTTGCCTTCCGTGCATTGCCTAGTCTTGCGTTGTCGTGCCTTAGCCTTGCCTCGCCTGACAGTGCCTTGCCTTGCGTTACCCATTCCTTGCCTGGCCGTGCATTGCCTAGCCGTGCGTTGCGGTGCCTTAGCCTTGTTTCCCGTTGCCGAGCCTTTCCTTCCGTTAACCTTGCCTTGCCTTGCTTTCCCTTGGCTTCCTTGCCTTCCGTTACTCTTTGCTTGCCTTCCGTACATTGCCTAGCCTTGCGTTTTCGTGCCTTAGCCTTGCCTCGCCTGACCGTGACTTCCCTTGCGTTACACTTTCCTTGCCTTGCCGTGCATTGCCTAGCCGTGCGTTGTCGTGCATTAGCCTTGCCTTGCCTCACCGTGCCTTGCCTTGCGTTACCCTTTCCTTGCTTTGCCGTGCATTGCCTAGCCGTGCGTTGTCGTGCCTTAGCCTTGTTTCACCTTGCCGTAGCCTTCCTTGCGTTGCCTTGCTTTGCCTTGCCTTCCTTGCTTTCCGTTACACTTTGCTTGCCTTCCGTGCATTGCGTAGCCTTGCGTTGTCATGCTGTAGCCTTTTTTGACCTTGCCATAGCCTTGCTTGCGTTACCTTGATTTGCCTTGCATTCCTTGCCTTCCGTTACTCTTTGCTTGCCTGCCGTGCATTGCCTAGCCTTGCGTTTTCGTGCCTTAGCCTTGCCTCGCCTGACCGTGCCTTGCCTTGCGTTACCCTTTCCTTGCCTTGCCGTGCATTGCCTAGCTTACGTTGTCGTGCCTTAGCCTTGTTTCCCCTTGCCGTGCAATGCCTTTTGTTACACTTGCCTTGCCTTGCTTTGCCTTGCATTCCATTCCTTCCGTTACTCGTTCCTTGCCTAGCCGTGCATTGCCTCGCCTTCCGTTGTCGTGCCTTAGCCTTGCCTCGCCTGACCGTGCCTTGCCTTGCGTTACCCTCTCCTTCCCTTGCCGTGCATTGCCTAGCCGTGCGTTGTCGTGCATTAGCCTTGCCTTGCCTCACCGTGCCTTGCCTTGCGTTACCCTTTCCTTGCCTTGCCGTGCATTTCCTAGCTTGCTTTGTCGAGCCTTAGCTTTGTATCCCCTTGCCGTGCCGTGCCTTTTGTTACACTTGCCTTGCCCTGCTTTGCCTTGCCTTCCTTTCCTTCCGTTACTCTTTCCTTGCCTAGCCGTGCACTGCCTAGCCTTGCGTTGTCGTGCATTAGCCTTGCCTCGCCTGATCGTGCCTTGCCATGCGTTACCCTTTCCTTGCCTTGCCGTGCATTGCCTAGCTTGCGTTGTCGTGCCTTAGCCTTGTTTCCCCTTGGCATGCCATTCCTTCCCTTACCCTTAACTTACCTTGCTTTCCCTTGCCTTCCTTGCCTTCCGTGACTCTTTGCTTGCCTTCCCTGCATTGCCTAGCCTTGCGTTGTCGTGCCTTAGCCTTGCCTCGCCTGACCGTGGCTTCCCTTGCGTTACCCTTTCCTTGCCTTGCCGTGCATTGCCTAGCTTGCGTTGTCGTGCCTTAGCCTTGTTTCCCCTTGCCGTGCCGTTCCTTACCTTACCCTTAACTTGCCTTGCTTTCCCTTGCCTTCCTTGCCTTCCGTTACTCTTTGCTTACCTTCCGTCCATTGCCTAGCCTTGCGTTGTCGTGCCTTAGCCTTGCCTCGCCTGACAGAGCCTTGCCTTGCATTACCCTTTCATTCCCTGGCCGTGCATTGCCTAGCCGTGCGTTGCCGTGCCTTAGCCTTGTTTCCCCTTGCCGTGCTGTTCCTTCCGTTACCCTTGCCTTGCCTTGCTTTCCCTTGCCTTCCTTGCCTTCCGTTGCTCTTTGCTTGCCTTCCCTCCATTGCCTAGCCTTGCGTTGTCGTGCCTTAGCCTTGCCTCGCCTGACCGTGCCTTCCCTTGCGTTACCCTTTCCTTGCCTTGCCGTGCATTGCCTAGACGTGCGTTGTTGTGCATTAGCCTTGCCTTGCCTCACCGTGCCTTGCCTTGCGTTACCATATCCTTGCCTTGCCGTGCATTGCCTACCTTACGTTGTCGTGCCTTCCCCTTGTTTCCCCTTGCCGTCCGTGCCTTTTGTTACACTTGCCTTGCCTTGATTTGCCTTGCCTTTCTTTCCTTCTGTTACTCTTTCCTTGCCTAGCCGTGCACTGCCTAGCCTTGCGTTATCGTGCATTAGCCTTGCCTCGACTGACCGTGCCTTGCCTTGCGTTACCCTTTCCTTGCCTTGCCGTGCATTGCCTAGCTTGCGTTGTCGTGCCTTAGCCTTGTTTCCCCTTGCCGTGCCGTTCCTTCCCTTACCCTTAACTTGCCTTGCTTTCCCTTGCGTTCCTTGCCTTCCGTTACTCTTTGCTTACCTTCCGTGCATTGCCTAGCCTTGCGTTGTCGTGCCTTAGCCTTGCCTCGCCTGACAGAGCCTTGCCTTGCGTTACCCTTTCCTTGCCTTGCCGTGCATAGCCTAGCTTGCGTTGCCGTGCCTTAGCCTTGTTTCCCCTTGCCGTGCCGTTACTTCCGTTACCCTTGCCTTGCCTTGCTTTCCCTTGCCTTCCTTGCCTTCCGTTACTCTTTGCTTGCCTTCCCTGCATTGCCTCGCCTTGCGTTGTCGTGCCTTAGCCTTGCCTCGCCTGACCGTGCCTTGCCTTGCGTTACCCTTTCCTTGCCTTGCCGTGCATTGCCTAGACGTGCGTTGTCGTGCCTTACCCTAGTTTCCCCTTGCCTTGCCGTGTCTTTTGTTACACTTGCCTTGCCTTCCTTTGCCTTGCCTTCCTTTCCTTCTGTTACTCTTTCCTTGCCTAGCCGTGCACTGCCAAGCCTTGCGTCGTCGTGCATTAGCCTTGCCTCGACTGACCGTGCCTTGCCTTGCGTTACCCTTTCCTTGCCTTGCCGTGCATTGCCTAGCTTGCGTTGTCGTGCCTTAGCCTTGTTTCCCCTTGCCGTGCCGTTCCTTCCCTTACCCTTAACTTGCCTTGCTTTCCCTTGCCTTCCTTGCCTTCCGTTACTCTTTGCTTACCTTCCGTGCATTGCCTAGCCTTGCGTTGTCGTGCATTAGCCTTGCCTCGCCTGACAGTGCCTTGCCTTGCGTTACCCTTTCCTTGCCTTGAAGTGCATTGCCTAGCTGTGCGTTGTCGTGCATTAGCCTTGCCTTGCCTCACCGTGTCTTGCCTTGCGTTACCCTTTCCTTGCCTTGCCGTGCATTGCCTAGCCTTGCGTTGTCGTGCCTTACCCTTGTTTCCCCTTGCCGTGCCGTTCCTTCCGTTACTCTTGCCTTGCCTTGCTTTCCCTTGCATTCCTTGCCTTCCGTTACTCTTTCCTTGCCTTGCCGTGCATTGCCTAGTCTTGCGTTGTCGTGCCTTAGCCTTGCCTCGCCTGACAGTGCCTTGCCTTGCGTTACCCTTTCCTTGCCTGGCCGTGCATTGCCTAGCCGTGCGTTGCCGTGACTTAGCCTTGTTTCCCGTTGCCGAGCCTTTCCTTCCGTTAACCTTGCCTTGCCTTGCTTTCCCTTGCCTTCCTTGCTTTCCGTTACTCTTTGCTTGCCTTCCGTGGATTGCCTAGCCTTGCGTTGTCGTGCCTTAGCCTTTCCTCGCCTGACAGAGCCTTGCCTTGCGTTACCCTTTCCTTGCCTGGCCGTGCATTGCCTAGCCGTGCGTTGCCGTGTCTTAGCCTTGTTTCCCCTTGCCGTGCCGTTCCTTCCGTTACCCTTGCCTTGCCTTGATTTCCCTTGCCTTCCTTGCCTTCCGTTACTCTTTCCTTGCCTTCCCTGCATTGCCTCGACTTGCGTTGTCGTGCCTTAGCCTTGCCTCGCCTGACCGTGACTTCCCTTGCGTTACCCTTTCCTTGCCTTGCCGTGCATTGCCTAGACGTGCGTTGTTGTGCATTAGCCTTACCTTGCCTGACCGTGCCTCGCCTTGCGTTACCCTTTCTTTGCCTTGCAGTGCATTGCCTAGCCTTGCGTTGTCGTGCCTTACCCTTGTTTCCCCTTGCCGTGCCGTTCCTTCCGTTACTCTTGCCTTGCCTTGCTTTCCCTTGCATTCCTTGCCTTCCGTTACTCTTTCCTTGCCTTGCCGTGCATTGCCTAGTCTTGCGTTGTCGTGCCTTAGCCTTGCCTCGCCTGACAGTGCCTCGCCTTGCGTTACCCTTTCCTTGCCTGGCCGTGCATTGCCTAGCCGTGCGTTGCCGTGCCTTAGCCTTGTTTCCCGTTGCCGAGCCTTTCCTTCCGTTAAACTTGCCTTGCCTTGCTTTCCCTTGCCTTCCTTGCTTTCCGTTACTCTTTGCTTGCCTTCCGTGGATTGCCTAGCCTTGCGTTGTCGTGCCTTAGCCTTCCCTCGCCTGACCGTGACTTCCCTTGCGTTACACTTTCCTTGCCTTGCCGTGCATTGCCTAGCCGTGCGTTGTCGTGCCTTAGCCTTGCCTCGCCTGACCGTGCCTTGCCTTGCGTTACCCTTTCCTTGCCTTGCCGTGCATTGCCTAGCTTACGTTGTCGTGCCTTAGCCTTGTTTCCCCTTGCCGTGCCGTGCCTTTTGTTACACTTGCCTTGCCTTGCTTTGCCTTGCATTCCATTCCTTCCGTTACTCGTTCCTTGCCTAGCCGTGCACTGCCTAGCCTTGCGTTGTCTTGCATTAGCCTTGCCTTGCCTGACCGTGCCTTGCCTTGCGTTACCCTTTCCTTGCCTTGCCGTGCATTGCCTAGCTTGCGTTGTCGTGCCTTAGCCTTGTTTCCGCTTGCCGTGCCGTTCCCTCCCTTACCCTTAACTAGCCTTGCTTTCCCTTGCCTTCCTTGCCTTCCGTTACTCTTTGCTTACCTTCCGTGCATTGCCTCGCCTTGCGTTGTCGTGCCTTAGCCTTGCCTCGCCTGACCGTGCCTTGTCTTGCGTTACCCTCTCCTTCCCTTGCCGTGCATTGCCTAGCCGTGCGTTGTCGTGCATTAGCCTTGCCTTGCCTCACCGTGCCTTGCCTTGCGTTACCCTTTCCTTCCCTTGCCGTGCATTGCCTAGCTTGCGTTGTCGAGCCTTAGCCTTGTTTCCCCTTGCCGTGCCGTGCCTTTCGTTACACTTGCCTTGCCTTGCTTTGCCTTGCCTTCCTTTCCTTCCGTTACTCTTTCCTTGCCTAGCCGTGCACTGCCTAGCCTTGCGTTGTCGTGCATTAGCCTTGCCTCGCCTGATCGTGCCTTGCCATGCGTTACCCTTTCCTTGCCTTGCAGTGCATTGCCTAGCTTGCGTTGTCGTGCCTTAGCCTTGTTTCCCCTTGGCGTGCCGTTCCTTCCCTTACCCTTAACTTGCCTTGCTTTCCCTTGCGTTCCTTGCCTTCCGTTACTCTTTGCTTACCTTCCGTGCATTGCCTAGCCTTGCGTTGTCGTGCCTTAGCCTTGCCTCGCCTGACAGAGCCTTCCCTTGCGTTACCCTTTCCTTGCATGGCCGTGCATTGTCTAGCCCTGCGTTGCCGTGCCTTAGCCTTGTTTCCCCTTGCCGTGCCGTTCCTTCCGTTACCCTTCCCTTGCCTTGCATTCCCTTGCCTTCCTTGGCTTCCGTTTCTCTTTGCTTGCCTTCCCTGCATTGCCTCGCCTTGCGTTGTCGTGCCTTAGCCTTGCCTCGCCTGACCGTGACTTCCCTTGCGTTACCCTTTCCTTGCCTTGCCGTGCATTGCCTAGACGTGCGTTGATGTGCATTAGCCTTGCCTTGCCTGACCGTGCCTTGCCTTGCGTTACCCTTTCCTTGCCTTGCCGTGCATTGCCTAGCTTGCATTGTCGTGCCTTAGCCTTGTTTCCCCTTGCCGTGCCGTTCCTTCCCATACTCTTAACTTGCCTTGCTTTCCCTTGCCTTCCTTGCCTTCCGTTACTCTTTGCTTACCTTCCGTGCATTGCCTAGCCTTGAGTTGTCGTGCCTTAGCCTTGCCTCGCCTGACCGTGCCTTTCCTTGCGTTACCCTCTCCTTCACTTGCCGTGCTTTGCCTAGCCGTGCGTTGTCGTGCATTAGCCTTGCCTTGCCTCACCGTGCCTTGCCTTGCGTTACCCTTTCCTTGCCTTGCCGTGCATTGGCTAGACGTGCGTTGTTGTGCATTAGCCTTGCCTTGCCTCACCGTGGCTTGCCTTGCGTTACCCTTTCCTTGCCTTGCCTTGCTTTGCCTAGCCTTGCGTTGTCGTGCCTTAGCCTTGTTTCGCCTTGCCGTGCCGTTCCTTCCGTTACTCTTTCCTTGCCTTGCCGTGCATTGCCTAGCCTTCCGTTGTCGTGCATTAGCCTTGCATTTCGTGACCGTGCCTTGCCTTGCGTTACCCTTTCCTTGCCTTGCCGTGCATTGCCTAGCTTGCGTTGTCGTGCCTTAGCCTTGTTTCCCCTTGCCGTGCCGTTCCTTACCTTACCCTTAACTTGCCTTGCTTTCCCTTGCCTTCCTTGCCTTCCGTTACTCTTTGCTTACCTTCCGTCCATTGCCTAGCCTTGCGTTGTCGTGCCTTAGCCTTGCCTCGCCTGACCGTGACTTCCCTTGCGTTACCCTTTCCTTGCCTTGCCGTGCATTGCCTAGACGTGCGTTGTTGTGCATTAGCCTTGCCTTGCCTCACCGTGGCTTGCCTTGCGTTACCCTTTCCTTGCCTTGCCGTGCATTGCCTACCTTGCGTTGTCGTGCCTTCCCCTTGTTTCCACTTGCCGTGCCGTGCCTTTTGTTACACTTGCCTTGCCTTGCTTTGCATTGCCTTCCTTTCCTTCTGTTACTCTTTCCTTGCCTAGCCGTGCACTGCCTAGACTTGCGTTATCGTGCATTAGCCTTGCCTCGACTGACCGTGCCTTGCCTTGCGTTACCCTTTCCTTGCCTTGCCGTGCATTGCCTAGCTTGCGTTGTCGTGCCTTAGCCTTGTTTCCCCTTGCCGTGCCGTTCCTTCCCTTACCGTTGACTTGCCTTGCTTTCCCTTGCCTTTCTTGCCTTCCGTTACTCTTTTCTTGCCTTCCGTGCATGGCCTAGCCTTGCGTTTTCGTGCCTTAGCCTTGCCTTGCCTCACCGTGCCTTGCCTTGTGTTACCCTTTCCTTGCCTTGCCGTGCATTGCCTAGCCGTGCGTTGTCGTCCATTAGCCTTGCCTTGCCTCACCGTGCCTTCCCTTGCGTTACCCTTTCCTTGCCTTGCCGTGCATTGCCTAGCCGTGCGTTGTCGTGCATTAGCCTTGCCTTGCCTGACCGTGCCTTGCCTTGCGTTACCCTTTCCTTGCCTTGCCGTGCATTGCCTAGCTTGCGTTGTCGTGCCTTAGCCTTGTTTCCGCTTGCCGTGCCGTTCCTTCCCTTACCCTTAACTAGCCTTGTTTCCCTTGCCTTCCTTGCCTTCCGTTACTCTTTGCTTACCTTCCGTGCATTGCCTCGCCTTGTGTTGTCGTGCCTTAGCCTTGCCTCGCCTGACCGTGCCTTTCCTTGCGTTACCCTCTCCTTCCCTTGCCGTCCATTGCCTAGCCGTGCGTTGTCGTGCATTAGCCTTGCCTTGCCTCACCGTGCCTTGCCTTGCGTTACCCTTTCCTTCCCTTGCCGTGCATTGCCTAGCTTGCGTTGTCGAGCCTTAGCCTTGTTTCCCCTTGCCGTGCCGTGCCTTTCGTTACACTTGCCTTGCCTTGCTTTGCCTTGCCTTCCTTTCCTTCCGTTTCTCTTTCCTTGCCTAGCCGTGCACTGCCTAGCCTTGCGTTGTCGTGCATTAGCCTTGCCTCGCCTGATCGTGCCTTGCCATGCGTTACCCTTTCCTTGCCTTGCAGTGCATTGCCTAGCTTGCGTTGTCGTGCCTTAGCCTTGTTTCCCCTTGGCGTGCCGTTCCTTCCCTTACCCTTAACTTGCCTTGCTTTGCCTTGCGTTCCTTGCCTTCCGTTACTCTTTGCTTACCTTCCGTGCATTGCCTAGCCTTGCGTTGTCGTGCCTTAGCCTTGCCTCGCCTGACAGAGCCTTGCCTTGCGTTACCCTTTCCTTGCCTGGCCGTGCATAGCCTAGCCGTGCGTTGCCGTGCCTTAGCCTTGTTTCCCCTTGCCGTGCCGTTCCTTCCGTTACCCTTGCCTTGCCTTGCTTTCCCTTGCCTTCCTTGCCTTCCGTTACTCTTTGCTTGCCTTCCCTGCATTGCCTCGCCTTGCGTTGTCGTGCCTTAGCCTTGCCTCGCCTGACCGTGACTTCCCTTGCGTTACCCTTTCCTTGCCTTGCCGTGCATTGCCTAGACGTGCGTTGTTGTGCATTAGCCTTGCGTTGCCTTACCGTGCCTTGCCTTGCGTTACCCTTTCCTTGCCTTGCCGTGCATTGCCTACCTTGCGTTGTCGTGCCTTACCCTAGTTTCCCCTTGCCGTGCCGTGTCTTTTGTTACACTTGCCTTGCCTTCCTTTGCCTTGCCTTCCTTTCCTTCTGTTACTCTTTCCTTGCCTAGCCGTGCACTGCGTAGCCTTGCGTTGTCGTGCATTAGCCTTGCCTCGACTGACCGTGCCTTGCCTTGCGTTACCCTTTCCTTGCCTTGAAGTGCATTGCCTAGCTGTGCGTTGTCGTGCATTAGCCTTGCCTTGCCTCACCGTGTCTTGCCTTGCGTTACCCTTTCCTTGCCTTGCCGTGCATTGCCTAGCCTTGCGTTGTCGTGCCTTACCCTTGTTTCCCCTTGCCGTGCCGTTCCTTCCGTTACTCTTGCCTTGCCTTGCTTTCCCTTGCATTCCTTGCCTTCCGTTACTCTTTCCTTTCCTTCCCGTGCATTGCCTAGTCTTGCGTTGTCGTGCCTTAGCCTTGTTTCCGCTTGCCGTGCCGTTCCTTCCCTTACCCTTAACTAGCCTTGCTTTCCCTTGCCTTCCTTGCCTTCCGTTACTCTTTGCTTACCTTCCGTGCATTGCCTCGCCTTGCGTTGTCGTGCCTTAGCCTTGCCTCGCCTGACCGTGCCTTGCCTTGCGTTACCCTCTCCTTCCCTTGCCGTGCATTGCCTAGCCGTGCGTTGTCGTGCATTAGCCTTGCCTTGACTCACCGTGCCTTGCCTTGCGTTACCCTCTCCTTCCCTTGCCGTGCATTGCCTAGCCGTGCGTTGTCGTGCATTAGCCTTGCCTTGACTCACCGTGCCTTGCCTTGCGTTACCCTTTCCTTGCCTTGCCGTGCATTGCCTAGCTTGCGTTGTCGTGCCTTATCCTTTTTTCCCCTTGCCGTGCCGTTCCTTCCCTTACTCTTAACTTGCCTTGCTTTCCCTTTCCTTCCTTGCCTTCCGTTACTCTTTGCTTACCTTCCGTGCATTGCCTAGCCTTGCGTTGTCGTGCCTTAGCCTTGCCTCGCCTGACCGTGCCTTGCCTTCCGTTACCCTCTCCTTCACTTGCCGTGCTTTGCCTAGCCGTGCGTTGTCGTGCATTAGCCTTGCCTTGCCTCACCGTACCTTGCCTTGCGTTACCATTTCCTTGCTTTGCCGTGCTTGCCTAGCCTTGCGTTGTCGTGCCTTAGCCTTGTTTCCCCTTGCCGTGCCGTTCCTTCCGTTACTCTTTCCTTGCCTTGCAGTGCATTGCCTAGCCTTCCGTTGTCGTGCATTAGCCTTGCATTTCCTGACCGTGCCTTGCCTTGCGTTATCCTTTCCTTGCCTTGCCGTGCATTGCCTAGCTTGCGTTGTCGTGCCTTACCCTTGTTTCCCCTTGCCGTGCCGTGCCTTTTGTTTCACTTGCCTTGCATTGCTTTGCCTTGCCTTCCTTTCCTTCTGTTACTCTTTCCTTGCCTAGCCGTGCACTGCCAAGCCTTGCGTTGTCGTGCATTAGCCTTGCCTCGACTGACCGTGCCTTGCCTTGCGTTAACCTTTCCTTGCCTTGCCGTGCATTGCCTAGCTTGCGTTGTGGAGCCTTAGCCTTGTTTCCCCTTGCCGTGCCGTGCCTTTTGTTACACTTGCCTTGCCTTGCTTTGCCTTGCCTTCCTTTCCTTCCGTTACTCTTTCCTTGCCTAGCCGTGCACTGCCTAGCCTTGCGTTGTCGTGCATTAGCCTTGCCTCGCCTGATCGTGCCTTGCCTTGCGTTACCCTTTCCTTGCCTTGCCGTGCATTGCCTAGCTTGCGTTGTCGTGCCTTAGCCTTGTTTCCCCTTGCCGTGCCGTTCCTTCCCTTACCCTTAACTTGCCTTGCTTTCCCTTCCCTTCCTTGCTTTCCGTTACTCTTTGCTTACCTTCCTTGCATTGCCTAGCCTTGCGTTGTCGTGCCTTAGCCTTGCCTCGCCTGACAGAGCCTTGCCTTGCGTTACCCTTTCCTTGCCTAGCCGTGCATTGCCTAGCCGTCCGTTGCCGTGCCTTAGTCTTGTTTCCCCTTGCCGTGCCGTTCCTTCCGTTACCCTTGCCTTGCCTTGCTTTCCCTTGCCTTCCTTGCCTTCCGTTACTCTTTGCTTGCCTTCCCGTGCATTGCCTAGCCTTGCGTTGTCGTGCCTTAGCCTTGCCTCGCCTGACCGTGTCTTCCCTTGCGTTACCCTTTCCTTGCCTTGCCCTGCATTGCCTAGACGTGCGTTGTTGTGCATTAGCCTACCCTTGCCTTACCGTGCCTTGCCTTGCGTTACCCCTTCCTTGCCTTGCCGTGCATTGCCTACCTTGCGTTGTCGTGCCTTACCCTTGTTTCCCCTTGCCGTGCCGTGTCTTTTTTTACACTTGCCTTGCCTTCCTTTGCCTTGCCTTCCTTTCCTTCTGTTACTCTTTCCTTGCCTAGCCGTGCACTGCCTAGCCTTGCGTTGTCGTGCATTAGCCTTGCCTCGCCTGACAGAGCCTTGCCTTGCGTTACCCTTTCCTTGCCTTGCCGTGCATTGCCTAGCCGTGCGTTGCCGTGCCTTAGTCTTGTTTCCCCTTGCCGTGCCGTTCCTTCCGTTACCCTTGCAATGCCTTGCTTTCCCTTGCATTCCTTGCCTTCCGTTACTCTTTCCTTGCCTTGCCGTGCATTGCCTAGCCTTGCGTTGTCGTGCCTTAGCCTTGCCTCGCCTGACAGTGCCTTGCCTTGCGTTACACTTTCCTTGCCTGGCCGTGCATTGCCTAGCCGTGCGTTGCCGTGCCTTAGCCTTGTTTCCCCTTGCCGAGCCTTTCCTTCCGTTAACCTTGCCTTGCCTTGCTTTCCTTGCCTTCCTTGCCTTCCGTTACTCTTTGCTTGCCTTCCGTGCATTGCCTAGCCTTGCGTTGTCGTGCCTTAGCCTTGCTTCCCCTTGCCGTGCCGTTCCTTCCGTTACCCTTGCCTTGCCTTGCTTTCCTTGCCTTCCTTGCCTTCCGTTACTCTTTGCTTGCCTTCCGTGCATTGCCTCGCCTTGCGTTGTCGTGCCTTAGCCTTGCCTCGCCTGACCGTGCCTTGCCTTGCGTTACCCTTTCCTTGCCTTGCCGTGCATTGCCTAGCCTTGCGTTGTCGTGCCTTAGCCTTGTTTCCCCTTGCCGTGCCGTTCCTTCCCTTACCCTTAACTTACCTTGCTTTCCCTTGCCTTCCTTGCTTTCCGTTACTCTTTGCTTAGCTTCCTTGCATTGCCTAGCCTTGCGTTGTCGTGCCTTAGCCTTGCCTCGCCTGACAGAGCCTTGCCTTGCGTTACCCTTTCCTTGCCTGGCCGTGCATTGCCTAGCCGTGCGTTGCCGTACCTTAGTCTTGTTTCCCCTTGCCGTGCCGTTCCTTCCGTTACCCTTGCCTTGCCTTGCTTTCCCTTGCCTTCCTTGCCTTCCGTTACTCTTTGCTTGCCTTCCGTGCATTGCCTAGCCTTGCGTTGTCGTGCCTTAGCCTTGCCTCTCCTGACCGTGACTTCCCTTGCGTTACCCTTTCCTTGCCTGGCCGTGCATTGCCTAGCCGTGCGTTGTCGTGCATTAGCCTTGCATTGCCTCACCGTGCCTTGCCTTGCGTTACCCTTTCCTTGCTTTGCCGTGCATTGCCTAGCCGTGCGTTGTCGTGCCTTAGCCTTGTTTCACTTTGCCGTAGCCTTGAGTGCGTTGCCTTGCTTTGCCTTGCCTTCCTTGCCTTCCGTTACTCTTTGCTTGCCTTCCGTGCATTGCGTAGCTTTGCGTTGTCCTGCCGTAGCCTTTTTTGACCTTGCCATAGCCTTGCTTGCGTTACCTTGCTTGGCCTTGCATTCCTTGCCTTCCGTTACTCTTTGCTTGCCTTCCGTGCATTGCCTAGCCTTGCGTTTTCGTGCCTTAGCCTTGCCTCGCCTGACCGTGCCTTGCCTTGCGTTACCCTTTCCTTGCCTTCCCGTGCATTGCCGAGCGTGCGTTGTCGTGCCTTAGCCTTGTTTCCCCTTCCCGTGCCGTTCCTTCCCTTACCCTTACCTTGCCTTGCTTTCCCTTGCTTTCCTTGCCTTCCGTTAGTCTTTGCTTACCTTCCGTGCATTGCCTAGCCTTGCGTTGTCGTGCCTTAGCCTTGCCTCGCCGGACAGTGAATTGCCTTGCGTTACCCTTTCCTTGCCTGGCCGTGCATTGCCTAGCCGTGCGTTGCCGTGCCTTAGCCTTGTTTCCCCTTGCCGAGCCGTTCCTTCCGTTAACCTTGCCTTGCCTTGCTTTCCCTTGCCTATCTTGCCTTCCGTTATTCTTTGCTTGCCTTCCGTGCATTGCCTAGCCGTGCGTTGTCGTGCCTTAGACTTGTTTCCCCTTGCCGTGCCGTTCCTTCCCTTACCCTTACCTTGCCTTGCTTTCCCTTGCTTTCCTTGCCTTCCGTTACTCTTTGCTTACCTTCCGTGCATTGCCTAGCTTTGGGTTTTCGTGCCTTAGCCTTGCCTCGCCTGACAGTGCCTTGCCTTGCGTTACCCTTTCCTTGCTTGCCGTGCATTGCCTAGCCGTGCGTTGTCGTGCCTTAGACTTGTTTCACCTAGCGGTAGCCTTGCTTGCTTTGCTTTCCTTGCCTTCCTTGCCTTGCGTTACCCTTTCCTTGCCTTGCCTTGCATTGCCTAGCCTTGCGTTGTCGTGCCTTAGCCTTGTTTCCCCTTGCCGTGCCGTTCCTTCCGTTACCTTGCCTTGCCTTGCTTTGCCTTGCCTTCCTTGCCTTCCGTTACTCTTTACTTGCCTTCCGTGCATTGTCTTGCTTTGCGTTGTCGTGCCTTAGCCTGGCCTCGCCTGACCGTGCCTTGCCTTGCGTTACCATTTCCTTGCCTTGCCGTGCATTGCCTAGCTTGCGTTGTCGTGACTTAGCCTTGTTTCCCCTTGCCGTGCCGTTACACTTTCTTTGCCTTGCTTTGCCTTGCCTTCCTTTCCTTCCGTTACTCTTTCCTTTAGCCGTGCACTGCCTAGCCTTGCGTTGTCGTGCCTTAGCCTTGCCTCGCCTGACGTGCCTTGCCTTGCGTTACCCTTTCCTTGCCTTGCCGTGCATTGCCTAGCCTTGCGTTGTCGTGCCTTAGCCTTGTTTCCCCTTCCCGTGCCGTTCCTTCCCTTACGTGCTTGCCTTGCGTTGTCGTTTAGCCTTGCCTTCCGTGACTTCCCTTCCGTTACTCTTTCCTTGCCTTGCCGTGCATTGCCTAGCCTTGCGTTGTCGTGCCTTAGCCTTGCCTCGCCTGACCGTGCCTTGCCTTGCGTTACCCTCTCCTTCCCTTGACGTGCATTGCCTAGACGTGCGTTGTCGTGCATTAGCCTTGCCTTGCCTCACCGTGCCTTGCCTTGCGTTACCCTTTCCTTGCTTTGCCGTGCATTGCCTAGCCGTGCGTTGTCGTGCCTTAGCCTTGTTTCACCTTGCCGTAGCCTTCCTTGCGTTGCCTTGCTTTGCCTTGCCTTCCTTGCTTTCCGTTACACTTTGCTTGCCTTCCGTGCATTGCGTAGCCTTGCGTTGTCATGCTGTAGCCTTTTTTGACTTTGCCATAGCCTTGCTTGCGTTACCTTGATTTGCCTTGCATTCCTTGCCTTCCGTTACTCTTTGCTTGCCTGCCGTGCATTGCCTAGCCTTGCGTTTTCGTGCCTTAGCCTTGCCTCGCCTGACCGTGCCTTGCCTTGCGTTACCCTTTCCTTGCCTTGCCGTGCATTGCCTAGCTTACGTTGTCGTGCCTTATCCTTGTTTCCCCTTGCCGTGCCATGCCTTTTGTTACACTTGCCTTGCCTTGCTTTGCCTTGCATTCCATTCCTTCCGTTACTCGTTCCTTGCCTAGCCGTGCATTGCCTCGCCTTGCGTTGTCGTGCCTTAGCCTTGCCTCGCCTGACCGTGCCTTGCCTTGCGTTACCCTCTCCTTCCCTTGCCGTGCATTGCCTAGCCGTGCGTTGTCGTGCATTAGCCTTGCCTTCCCTCACCGTGCCTTGCCTTGCGTTACCCTTTCCTTGCCTTGCCGTGCATTTCCTAGCTTGCTTTGTCGAGCCTTAGCTTTGTATCCCCTTGCCGTGCCGTGCCTTTTGTTACACTTGCCTTGCCCTGCTTTGCCTTGCCTTCCTTTCCTTCCGTTACTCTTTCCTTGCCTAGCCGTGCACTGCCTAGCCTTGCGTTGTCGTGCATTAGCCTTGCCTCGCCTGATCGTGCCTTGCCATGCGTTACCCTTTCCTTGCCTTGCCGTGCATTGCCTAGCTTGCGTTGTCGTGCCTTAGCCTTGTTTCCCCTTGGCATGCCATTCCTTCCCTTACCCTTAACTTACCTTGCTTTCCCTTGCCTTCCTTGCCTTCCGTGACTCTTTGCTTGCCTTCCCTGCATTGCCTAGCCTTGCGTTGTCGTGCCTTAGCCTTGCCTCGCCTGACCGTGGCTTCCCTTGCGTTACCCTTTCCTTGCCTTGCCGTGCATTGCCTAGCTTGCGTTGTCGTCCTTAGCCTTGTTTCCCCTTGCCGTGCCGTTCCTTACCTTACCCTTAACTTGCCTTGCTTTCCCTTGCCTTCCTTGCCTTCCGTTACTCTTTGCTTACCTTCCGTCCATTGCCTAGCCTTGCGTTGTCGTGCCTTAGCCTTGCCTCGCCTGACAGAGCCTTGCCTTGCATTACCCTTTCCTTCCCTGGCCGTGCATTGCCTAGCCGTGCGTTGCCGTGCCTTAGCCTTGTTTCCCCTTGCCGTGCCGTTCCTTCCGTTACCCTTGCCTTGCCTTGCTTTCCCTTGCCTTCCTTGCCTTCCGTTACTCTTTGCTTGCCTTCCCTGCATTGCCTAGCCTTGCGTTGTCGTGCCTTAGCCTTGCCTCGCCTGACCGTGCCTTGCCTTGCGTTACCCTTTCCTTGCCTTGCCGTGCATTGCCTAGCTTGCGTTGTCGTGCCTTAGCCTTGTTTCCCCTTGCCGTGCCGTTCCTTCCCTTACCCTTAACTTGCCTTGCTTTCCCTTGCCTTCCTTGCCTTCCGTTACTCTTTGCTTACCTTCCGTGCATTGCCTAGCCTTGCGTTGTCGTGCATTAGCCTTGCCTCGCCTGACACTGCCTTGCCTTGCGTTACCCTTTCCTTGCCTTGAAGTGCATTGCCTAGCTGTGCGTTGTCGTGCATTAGCCTTGCCTTGCCTCACCGTGCCTTGCCTTGCGTTACCCTTTCCTTGCCTTGCCGTGCATTGCCTAGCCTTGCGTTGTCGTGCCTTAGCCTTGTTTCCCCTTGCCGTGCCGTTCCTTCCGTTACTCTTGCCTTAGCCTTGCTTTCCTTGCCTTCCTTGCCTTCCGTTACTCTTTGCTTGCCTTGCCTCCGTGCACTGCCTAGCCTTGCGTTGTCGTGCATTAGCCTTGCCTCGCCTGACCGTGCCTTGCCTTGCGTTACCCTTTCCTTGCCTTGCCGTGCATTGCCTAGCTTGCGTTGTCGTGCCTTAGCCTTGTTTCCCCTTGCCGTGCTGTTCCTTCCCTTACCCTTAAATTGCCTTGCTTTCCCTTGCCTTCCTTGCTTTCCGTTACTCTTTGCTTACCTTCCTTGCATTGCCTAGCCTTGCGTTGTCGTGCCTTAGCCTTGCCTCGCCTGACAGAGCCTTGCCTTGCGTTACCCTTTCCTTGCCTGGCCGTGCATTGCCTAGCCGTGCGTTGCCGTGCCTTAGTCTTGTTTCCCCTTGCCGTGCCGTTCCTTCCGTTACCCTTGCCTTGCCTTGCTTTCCCTTGCCTTCCTTGCCTTCCGTTACTCTTTGCTTGCCTTCCGTGCATTGCCTAGCCTTGCGTTGTCGTGCCTTAGCCTTCCCTCGCCTGACCGTGTCTTCCCTTGCGTTACCCTTTCCTTGCCTTGCCGTGCATTGCATAGACGTGCGTTGTTGTGCATTAGCCTTGCCTTGCCTTACCGTGCCTTGCCTTGCGTTACCCTTTCCTTGCCTTGCCGTGCATTGCCTACCTTGCGTTGTCGTGCCTTACCCTTGTTTCCCCTTGCCGTGCCGTGTCTTTTGTTACACTTGCCTTGCCTTCCTTTGCCTTGCCTTCCTTTCCTTCTGTTACTCTTTCCTTGCCTAGCCGTGCACTGCGTAGCCTTGCGTTGTCGTGCATTAGCCTTGCCTCGACTGACCTGCCTTGCCTTGCGTTACCCTTTCCTTGCCTTGCCGTGCATTGCCTAGCCTTGCGTTGTCGTGCCTTAGCCTTGCTTCCCCTTGCCGTGCCGTTCCTTCCGTTACTCTTGCAATGCCTTGGTTTCCATTGCATTCCTTGCCTTCCGTTACTCTTTCCTTGCCTTGCCGTGCATTGCCTAGTCTTGCGTTGTCGTGCCTTAGCCTTGCCTCGCCTGACAGTGCCTTGCCTTGCGTTACACTTTCCTTGCCTGGCCGTGCATTGCCTAGCCGTGCGTTGCCGTGCCTTAGCCTTGTTTCCCGTTGCCGAGCCTTTCCTCCGTTAACCTTGCCTTGCCTTGCTTTCCCTTGCCTTCCTTGCCTTCCGTTACTCTTTGCTTACCTTCCGTGCATTGCCTCGCCTTGCGTTGTCGTGCCTTAGCCTTGCCTCGCCTGCCCGTGCCTTGCCTTGCGTTACCCCCTCCTTCCCTTGCCGTGCATTGCCTAGCCGTGCGTTGTCGTGCATTAGCCTTGCCTTGCCTCACCGTGCCTTGCCTTGCGTTACCCTTTCCTTGCCTTGCCGTGCATTGCCTAGCTTGCGTTGTCGTGCCTTAGCCTTGTTTCTCCTTGCCGCGCCGTTCCTTCCGTTACTCTTGCCTTGCCTTGCTTTCCCTTGCATTCCTTGCCTGCCGTTACTCTTTCCTTGCCTAGCCGTGCACTGCCAAGCCTTGCGTTGTCCTGCATTAGCCTTGCCTCGACTGACCGTGCCTTGCCTTGCGTTACCCTTTCCTTGCCTTGCCGTGCATTGCCTAGCTTGATTTGTCGAGCCTTAGCGTTGTTACCCCTTGCCGTGCCGTGCCTTTTGTTACACTTGCCTTGCCTTGCTTTGCCTTGCCTTCCTTTCCTTCCGTTACTCTTTCCTTGCCTAGCCGTGCACTGCGTAGCCTTGCGTTGTCGTGCATTAGCCTTGCCTCGCCTGATCGTGAATTGCCATGCGTTACCCGTTCCTTGCCTTGCCGTGCATTGCCTAGCTTGCGTTGTCGTGCCTTAGCCTTGTTTCCCCTTGCCGTGCCGTGCTTTTTGTTACACTTGCCTTGCCTTCCTTTGCCTTGCCTTCCATTCCTTCCGTTACTCGTTCCTTGCCTAGCCGTGCACTGCCTAGCCTTGCGTTTTCGTGCATTAGCCTTGCCTTGCCTGACCGTGCCTTGCCTTGCTTTACCCTTTTCTTGCCTGGCCGTGCATTGCCTAGCGTGCGTTGCCGTGCCTTAGCCTTGTTTCCCGTTGCCGAGCCGTTCCTTCCGTTAACCTTGCCTTGCCTTGCTTTCCCTTGCCTTCCTTGCCTTCCTTTACTCTTTGCTTGCCTTCCTTGCATTGCCTAGCCTTGCGTTGTCGTGCCTTAGCCTTGCCTCGCCTGACCGTGACTTCCCTTGCGTTACACTTTCCTTGCCTTGCCGTGCATTGCCTAGCCGTGCGTTGTCGTGCATTAGCCTTGCCTTGCATCACCGTGCCTTGCCTTGCGTTACCCTTTCCTTTCTTTGCCGTGCATTGCCTAGCTTGCGTTGTCGTGCCTTAGCCTTGTTTCCCCTTGCCGTGCCGTTCTTTCCCTTACCCTTAACTTGCCTTGCTTTGCCTTGCCTTCCTTTCCTTCCGTTACTCTTTCCTTGCCTAGCCGTGCATTGCCTAGCCTTGCGTTTTCGTGCCTTAGCCTTGCCTTGCCTCACCGTGCCTTGCCTTGCGTTACCCTTTCCTTGCCTTGCCGTGCATTGCCTAGCCGTGCGTTGTCGTGCATTAGCCTTGCCTCGCCTGACCGTGACTTCCCTTGCGTTACCCTTTCCTTGCCTTGCCGTGCATTGCCTAGCCTTGCGTTGTCGTGCCTTAGCCTTGCCTCGCCTGACCGTGCCTTGCCTTGCGTTACCCTCTCCTTCCCTTGACGTGCATTGCCTAGACGTGCGTTGTCGTGCATTAGCCTTGCCTTGCCTCACCGTGCCTTGCCTTGCGTTACCCTTTCCTTGCTTTGCCGTGCATTGCCTAGCCGTGCGTTGTCGTGCCTTAGCCTTGTTTCACCTTGCCGTAGCCTTCCTTGCGTTGCCTTGCTTTGCCTTGCCTTCCTTGCTTTCCGTTACACTTTGCTTGCCTTCCGTGCATTGCGTAGCCTTGCGTTGTCATGCTGTAGCCTTTTTTGACTTTGCCATAGCCTTGCTTGCGTTACCTTGATTTGCCTTGCATTCCTTGCCTTCCGTTACTCTTTGCTTGCCTGCCGTGCATTGCCTAGCCTTGCGTTTTCGTGCCTTAGCCTTGCCTCGCCTGACCGTGCCTTGCCTTGCGTTACCCTTTCCTTGCCTTGCCGTGCATTGCCTAGCTTACGTTGTCGTGCCTTATCCTTGTTTCCCCTTGCCGTGCCATGCCTTTTGTTACACTTGCCTTGCCTTGCTTTGCCTTGCATTCCATTCCTTCCGTTACTCGTTCCTTGCCTAGCCGTGCATTGCCTCGCCTTGCGTTGTCGTGCCTTAGCCTTGCCTCGCCTGACCGTGCCTTGCCTTGCGTTACCCTCTCCTTCCCTTGCCGTGCATTGCCTAGCCGTGCGTTGTCGTGCATTAGCCTTGCCTTCCCTCACCGTGCCTTGCCTTGCGTTACCCTTTCCTTGCCTTGCCGTGCATTTCCTAGCTTGCTTTGTCGAGCCTTAGCTTTGTATCCCCTTGCCGTGCCGTGCCTTTTGTTACACTTGCCTTGCCCTGCTTTGCCTTGCCTTCCTTTCCTTCCGTTACTCTTTCCTTGCCTAGCCGTGCACTGCCTAGCCTTGCGTTGTCGTGCATTAGCCTTGCCTCGCCTGATCGTGCCTTGCCATGCGTTACCCTTTCCTTGCCTTGCCGTGCATTGCCTAGCTTGCGTTGTCGTGCCTTAGCCTTGTTTCCCCTTGGCATGCCATTCCTTCCCTTACCCTTAACTTACCTTGCTTTCCCTTGCCTTCCTTGCCTTCCGTGACTCTTTGCTTGCCTTCCCTGCATTGCCTAGCCTTGCGTTGTCGTGCCTTAGCCTTGCCTCGCCTGACCGTGGCTTCCCTTGCGTTACCCTTTCCTTGCCTTGCCGTGCATTGCCTAGCTTGCGTTGTCGTCCTTAGCCTTGTTTCCCCTTGCCGTGCCGTTCCTTACCTTACCCTTAACTTGCCTTGCTTTCCCTTGCCTTCCTTGCCTTCCGTTACTCTTTGCTTACCTTCCGTCCATTGCCTAGCCTTGCGTTGTCGTGCCTTAGCCTTGCCTCGCCTGACAGAGCCTTGCCTTGCATTACCCTTTCCTTCCCTGGCCGTGCATTGCCTAGCCGTGCGTTGCCGTGCCTTAGCCTTGTTTCCCCTTGCCGTGCCGTTCCTTCCGTTACCCTTGCCTTGCCTTGCTTTCCCTTGCCTTCCTTGCCTTCCGTTACTCTTTGCTTGCCTTCCCTGCATTGCCTCGCCTTGCGTTGTCGTGCCTTAGCCTTGCCTCGCCTGACCGTGCCTTCCCTTGCGTTACCCTTTCCTTGCCTTGCCGTGCATTGCCTAGACGTGCGTTGTCGTGCCTTACCCTAGTTTCCCCTTGCCTTGCCGTGTCTTTTGTTACACTTGCCTTGCCTTCCTTTGCCTTGCCTTCCTTTCCTTCTGTTACTCTTTCCTTGCCTTGCCGTGCATTGCCTAGACGTGCGTTGTTGTGCATTAGCCTTGCCTTTCCTCACCGTGCCTTGCCTTGCGTTACCCTTTCCTTGCCTTGCCGTGCATTGCCTAGCTTACGTTGTCGTGCCTTAGCCTTGTTTCCCCTTGCCGTGCCGTGCCTTTTGTTACACTTGCCTTGCCTTGCTTTGCCTTGCATTCCATTCCTTCCGTTACTCGTTCCTTGCCTAGCCGTGCACTGCCTAGCCTTGCGTTGTCGTGCATTAGCCTTGCCTTGCCTGACCGTGCCTTGCCTTGCGTTACCCTTACCTTGCCTTGCCGTGCATTGCCTAGCTTGCGTTGTCGTGCCTTAGCCTTGTTTCCGCTTGCCGTGCCGTTCCTTCCCTTACCCTTAACTAGCCTTGCTTTCCCTTGTCTTCCTTGCCTTCCGTTACTCTTTGCTTACCTTCCGTGCATTGCCTCGCCTTGCGTTGTCGTGCCTTAGCTTTGCCTCGCCTGACCGTGCCTTGCCTTGCGTTACCCTCTCCTTCCCTTGCCGTGCATTGCCTAGCCGTGCGTTGTCGTGCATTAGCTTTCCCTTGCCTCACCGTGCCTTGACTTGCGTTACCCTTTCCTTGCCTTGCCGTGCATTGCCTAGCTTGCGTTGTCGTGCCTTAGCCTTGTTTCCCCTTGCCGCGCCGTTCCTTCCGTTACTCTTGCCTTGCCTTGCTTTCCCTTGCATTCCTTGCCTTCCGTTACTCTTTCCTTGCCTAGCCGTGCACTGCCAAGCCTTGCGTTGTCGTGCATTAGCCTTGCCTCGACTGACCGTGCCTTGCCTTGCGTTACCCTTTCCTTGCCTTGCCGTGCATTGCCTAGCTTGCGTTGTCGAGCCTTAGCGTTGTTACCCCTTGCCGTGCCGTGCCTTTTGTTACACTTGCCTTGCCTTGCTTTGCCTTGCCTTCCTTTCCTTCCGTTACTCTTTCCTTGCCTAGCCGTGCACTGCCTAGCCTTGCGTTGTCGTGCATTAGCCTTGCCTCGCCTGATCGTGAATTGCCATGCGTTACCCTTTCCTTACCTTGCCGTGCATTGCCTAGCTTGCGTTGTCGTGCCTTAGCCTTGTTTCCCCTTGCCGTGCCGTTCTTTCCCTTACCCTTAACTTGCCTTGCTTTGCCTTGCCTTCCTTTCCTTCCGTTACTCTTTCCTTGCCTAGCCGTGCACTGCCTAGCCTTGCGTTGTCGTGCATTAGCCTTGCCTCACCTGATCGTGCCTTGCCTTGCGTTACCCTTTCCTTGCCTTGCCATGCATTGCCTAGCTTGCGTTGTCGTGCCTTAGCCTTGTTTCCCCTTGCCGTGCTGTTCCTTCCCTTACCCTTAAATTGCCTTGCTTTCCCTTGCCTTCCTTGCTTTCCGTTACTCTTTGCTTACCTTCCTTGCATTGCCTAGCCTTGCGTTGTCGTGCCTTAGCCTTGCCTCGCCTGACAGAGCCTTGCCTTGCGTTACCCTTTCCTTGCCTGGCCGTGCATTGCCTAGCCGTGCGTTGCCGTGCCTTAGTCTTGTTTCCCCTTGCCGTGCCGTTCCTTCCGTTACCCTTGCCTTGCCTTGCTTTCCCTTGCCTTCCTTGCCTTCCGTTACTCTTTGCTTGCCTTCCGTGCATTGCCTAGCCTTGCGTTGTCGTGCCTTAGCCTTCCCTCGCCTGACCGTGTCTTCCCTTGCGTTACCCTTTCCTTGCCTTGCCGTGCATTGCATAGACGTGCGTTGTTGTGCATTAGCCTTGCCTTGCCTTACCGTGCCTTGCCTTGCGTTACCCTTTCCTTGCCTTGCCGTGCATTGCCTACCTTGCGTTGTCGTGCCTTACCCTTGTTTCCCCTTGCCGTGCCGTGTCTTTTGTTACACTTGCCTTGCCTTCCTTTGCCTTGCCTTCCTTTCCTTCTGTTACTCTTTCCTTGCCTAGCCGTGCACTGCGTAGCCTTGCGTTGTCGTGCATTAGCCTTGCCTCGACTGACCTGCCTTGCCTTGCGTTACCCTTTCCTTGCCTTGCCGTGCATTGCCTAGCCTTGCGTTGTCGTGCCTTAGCCTTGCTTCCCCTTGCCGTGCCGTTCCTTCCGTTACTCTTGCAATGCCTTGGTTTCCATTGCATTCCTTGCCTTCCGTTACTCTTTCCTTGCCTTGCCGTGCATTGCCTAGTCTTGCGTTGTCGTGCCTTAGCCTTGCCTCGCCTGACAGTGCCTTGCCTTGCGTTACACTTTCCTTGCCTGGCCGTGCATTGCCTAGCCGTGCGTTGCCGTGCCTTAGCCTTGTTTCCCGTTGCCGAGCCTTTCCTCCGTTAACCTTGCCTTGCCTTGCTTTCCCTTGCCTTCCTTGCCTTCCGTTACTCTTTGCTTACCTTCCGTGCATTGCCTCGCCTTGCGTTGTCGTGCCTTAGCCTTGCCTCGCCTGCCCGTGCCTTGCCTTGCGTTACCCCCTCCTTCCCTTGCCGTGCATTGCCTAGCCGTGCGTTGTCGTGCATTAGCCTTGCCTTGCCTCACCGTGCCTTGCCTTGCGTTACCCTTTCCTTGCCTTGCCGTGCATTGCCTAGCTTGCGTTGTCGTGCCTTAGCCTTGTTTCTCCTTGCCGCGCCGTTCCTTCCGTTACTCTTGCCTTGCCTTGCTTTCCCTTGCATTCCTTGCCTGCCGTTACTCTTTCCTTGCCTAGCCGTGCACTGCCAAGCCTTGCGTTGTCCTGCATTAGCCTTGCCTCGACTGACCGTGCCTTGCCTTGCGTTACCCTTTCCTTGCCTTGCCGTGCATTGCCTAGCTTGATTTGTCGAGCCTTAGCGTTGTTACCCCTTGCCGTGCCGTGCCTTTTGTTACACTTGCCTTGCCTTGCTTTGCCTTGCCTTCCTTTCCTTCCGTTACTCTTTCCTTGCCTAGCCGTGCACTGCGTAGCCTTGCGTTGTCGTGCATTAGCCTTGCCTCGCCTGATCGTGAATTGCCATGCGTTACCCGTTCCTTGCCTTGCCGTGCATTGCCTAGCTTGCGTTGTCGTGCCTTAGCCTTGTTTCCCCTTGCCGTGCCGTGCTTTTTGTTACACTTGCCTTGCCTTCCTTTGCCTTGCCTTCCATTCCTTCCGTTACTCGTTCCTTGCCTAGCCGTGCACTGCCTAGCCTTGCGTTTTCGTGCATTAGCCTTGCCTTGCCTGACCGTGCCTTGCCTTGCTTTACCCTTTTCTTGCCTGGCCGTGCATTGCCTAGCGTGCGTTGCCGTGCCTTAGCCTTGTTTCCCGTTGCCGAGCCGTTCCTTCCGTTAACCTTGCCTTGCCTTGCTTTCCCTTGCCTTCCTTGCCTTCCTTTACTCTTTGCTTGCCTTCCTTGCATTGCCTAGCCTTGCGTTGTCGTGCCTTAGCCTTGCCTCGCCTGACCGTGACTTCCCTTGCGTTACACTTTCCTTGCCTTGCCGTGCATTGCCTAGCCGTGCGTTGTCGTGCATTAGCCTTGCCTTGCATCACCGTGCCTTGCCTTGCGTTACCCTTTCCTTTCTTTGCCGTGCATTGCCTAGCTTGCGTTGTCGTGCCTTAGCCTTGTTTCCCCTTGCCGTGCCGTTCTTTCCCTTACCCTTAACTTGCCTTGCTTTGCCTTGCCTTCCTTTCCTTCCGTTACTCTTTCCTTGCCTAGCCGTGCATTGCCTAGCCTTGCGTTTTCGTGCCTTAGCCTTGCCTTGCCTCACCGTGCCTTGCCTTGCGTTACCCTTTCCTTGCCTTGCCGTGCATTGCCTAGCCGTGCGTTGTCGTGCATTAGCCTTGCCTCGCCTGACCGTGACTTCCCTTGCGTTACCCTTTCCTTGCCTTGCCGTGCATTGCCTAGCCTTGCGTTGTCGTGCCTTAGCCTTGCCTCGCCTGACCGTGCCTTGCCTTGCGTTACCCTCTCCTTCCCTTGACGTGCATTGCCTAGACGTGCGTTGTCGTGCATTAGCCTTGCCTTGCCTCACCGTGCCTTGCCTTGCGTTACCCTTTCCTTGCTTTGCCGTGCATTGCCTAGCCGTGCGTTGTCGTGCCTTAGCCTTGTTTCACCTTGCCGTAGCCTTCCTTGCGTTGCCTTGCTTTGCCTTGCCTTCCTTGCTTTCCGTTACACTTTGCTTGCCTTCCGTGCATTGCGTAGCCTTGCGTTGTCATGCTGTAGCCTTTTTTGACTTTGCCATAGCCTTGCTTGCGTTACCTTGATTTGCCTTGCATTCCTTGCCTTCCGTTACTCTTTGCTTGCCTGCCGTGCATTGCCTAGCCTTGCGTTTTCGTGCCTTAGCCTTGCCTCGCCTGACCGTGCCTTGCCTTGCGTTACCCTTTCCTTGCCTTGCCGTGCATTGCCTAGCTTACGTTGTCGTGCCTTATCCTTGTTTCCCCTTGCCGTGCCATGCCTTTTGTTACACTTGCCTTGCCTTGCTTTGCCTTGCATTCCATTCCTTCCGTTACTCGTTCCTTGCCTAGCCGTGCATTGCCTCGCCTTGCGTTGTCGTGCCTTAGCCTTGCCTCGCCTGACCGTGCCTTGCCTTGCGTTACCCTCTCCTTCCCTTGCCGTGCATTGCCTAGCCGTGCGTTGTCGTGCATTAGCCTTGCCTTCCCTCACCGTGCCTTGCCTTGCGTTACCCTTTCCTTGCCTTGCCGTGCATTTCCTAGCTTGCTTTGTCGAGCCTTAGCTTTGTATCCCCTTGCCGTGCCGTGCCTTTTGTTACACTTGCCTTGCCCTGCTTTGCCTTGCCTTCCTTTCCTTCCGTTACTCTTTCCTTGCCTAGCCGTGCACTGCCTAGCCTTGCGTTGTCGTGCATTAGCCTTGCCTCGCCTGATCGTGCCTTGCCATGCGTTACCCTTTCCTTGCCTTGCCGTGCATTGCCTAGCTTGCGTTGTCGTGCCTTAGCCTTGTTTCCCCTTGGCATGCCATTCCTTCCCTTACCCTTAACTTACCTTGCTTTCCCTTGCCTTCCTTGCCTTCCGTGACTCTTTGCTTGCCTTCCCTGCATTGCCTAGCCTTGCGTTGTCGTGCCTTAGCCTTGCCTCGCCTGACCGTGGCTTCCCTTGCGTTACCCTTTCCTTGCCTTGCCGTGCATTGCCTAGCTTGCGTTGTCGTCCTTAGCCTTGTTTCCCCTTGCCGTGCCGTTCCTTACCTTACCCTTAACTTGCCTTGCTTTCCCTTGCCTTCCTTGCCTTCCGTTACTCTTTGCTTACCTTCCGTCCATTGCCTAGCCTTGCGTTGTCGTGCCTTAGCCTTGCCTCGCCTGACAGAGCCTTGCCTTGCATTACCCTTTCCTTCCCTGGCCGTGCATTGCCTAGCCGTGCGTTGCCGTGCCTTAGCCTTGTTTCCCCTTGCCGTGCCGTTCCTTCCGTTACCCTTGCCTTGCCTTGCTTTCCCTTGCCTTCCTTGCCTTCCGTTACTCTTTGCTTGCCTTCCCTGCATTGCCTCGCCTTGCGTTGTCGTGCCTTAGCCTTGCCTCGCCTGACCGTGCCTTCCCTTGCGTTACCCTTTCCTTGCCTTGCCGTGCATTGCCTAGACGTGCGTTGTCGTGCCTTACCCTAGTTTCCCCTTGCCTTGCCGTGTCTTTTGTTACACTTGCCTTGCCTTCCTTTGCCTTGCCTTCCTTTCCTTCTGTTACTCTTTCCTTGCCTAGCCGTGCACTGCGTAGCCTTGCGTTGTCGTGCATTAGCCTTGCCTCGACTGACCGTGCCTTGCCTTGCGTTACCCTTTCCTTGCCTTGCCGTGCATTGCCTAGCTTGCGTTGTCGTGCCTTAGCCCTGTTTCCCCTTGCCGTGCCGTTCCTTCCCCTACCCTTAACTTGCCTTGCTTTCCCTTGCCTTCCTTCCCTTCCGTTGCTCTTTGCTTACGTTCCGTGCATTGCATAGCCTTGCGTTGTCGTGCATTAGCCTTGCCTCGCCTGACACTGCCTTGCCTTGCGTTACCCTTTCCTTGCCTTGAAGTGCATTACCTAGCTGTGCGTTGTCGTGCATTAGACTTGCCTTGCCTCACCGTGTCTTGCCTTGCGTTACCCTTTCCTTGCCTTGCCGTGCATTGCCTAGCCTTGCGTTGTCGTGCCTTACCCTTGTTTCCCCTTGCCGTGCCGTTCCCTCCGTTACTCTTGCCTTGCCTTGCTTTCCCTTGGATTCCTTGCCTTCCGTGACTCTTTGCTTGCCTTCCCTGCATTTCCTAGCCTTGCGTTGTTGTGCCTTAGCCTTGCCTCGCCTGACCGTGGCTTCCCTTGCTTTACCCTTTCCTTGCCTTGCCGTGCATTGCCTAGCTTGCGTTGTCGTGCCTTAGCCTTGTTTCCCCTTGCCGTGCCGTTCCTTACCTTACCCTTAACTTGCCTTGCTTTCCCTTGCCTTCCTTGCCTTCCGTTACTCTTTGCTTACCTTCCGTCCATTGCCTAGCCTTGCGTTGTCGTGCCTTAGCCTTGCCTCGCCTGACAGAGCCTTGCCTTGCATTACCCTTTCCTTGCCTGGCCGTGCATTGCCTAGCCCTGCGTTGCCGTGCCTTAGCCTTGTTTCCCCTTGCCGTGCCGTTCCTTCCGTTACCCTTGCCTTGCCTTGCTTTCCCTTGCCTTCCTTGCCTTCCGTTACTCTTTGCTTGCCTTCCCTCCATTGCCTAGCCTTGCGTTGTCGTGCCTTAGCCTTGCCTCGCCTGACCGTGCCTTGCCTTGCGTTACCCTTTCCTTGCCTTGCCGTGCATTGCCTAGACGTGCGTTGTTGTGCCTTACCCTAGTTTCCCCTTGCCTTGCCGTGTCTTTTGTTACACTTGCCTTGCCTTCCTTTGCCTTGCCTTCCTTTCCTTCTGTTACTCTTTCCTTGCCTAGCCGTGCACTGCGTAGCCTTGCGTTGTCGTGCATTAGCCTTGCCTCGACTGACCGTGCCTTGCCTTGCGTTACCCTTTCCTTGCCTTGCCGTGCATTGCCTAGCTTGCGTTGTCGTGCCTTAGCCCTGTTTCCCCTTGCCGTGCCGTTCCTTCCCCTACCCTTAACTTGCCTTGCTTTCCCTTGCCTTCCTTCCCTTCCGTTACTCTTTGCTTACGTTCCGTGCATTGCATAGCCTTGCGTTGTCGTGCATTAGCCTTGCCTCGCCTGACAGTGCCTTGCCTTGCGTTACCCTTTCCTTGCCTTGAAGTGCATTACCTAGCTGTGCGTTGTCGTGCATTAGCATTGCCTTGCCTCACCGTGTCTTGCCTTGCGTTACCCTTTCCTTGCCTTGCCGTGCATTGCCTAGCCTTGCGTTGTCGTGCCTTACCCTTGTTTCCCCTTGCCGTGCCGTTCCTTCCGTTACTCTTGCCTTGCCTTGCTTTCCCTTGCATTCCTTGCCTTCCGTTACTCTTTCCTTGCCTTGCCGTGCATTGCCTAGTCTTGCGTTGTCGTGCCTTAGCCTTGTTTCCCGTTGCCGAGCCTTTCCTTCCGTTAACCTTGCCTTGCCTTGGTTTCCCTTGCCTTCCTTGCTTTCCGTTACTCTTTGCTTGCCTTCCGTGGATTGCCTAGCCTTGCGTTGTCGTGCCTTAGCCTTTCCTCGCCTGACAGAGCCTTGCCTTGCGTTACCCTTTCCTTGCCTGGCCGTGCATTGCCTAGCCGTGCGTTGCCGTGCCTTAGCCTTGTTTCCCCTTGCCGTGCCGTTCCTTCCGTTACCCTTGCCTTGCCTTGCTTTCCCTTGCCTTCCTTGCCTTCCGTTACTCTTTGCTTGCCTTCCCTGCATTGCCTCGCCTTCCGTTGTCGTGCCTTAGCCTTGCCTCGCCTGACCGTGACTTCCCTTGCGTTACCCTTTCCTTGCCTTGCCGTGCATTGCCTAGACGTGCGTTCTTGTGCATTAGCCTTGCCTCGCCTGACCGTGCCTTGCCTTGCGTTACCCTTTCCTTGCCTTGCCGTGCATTGCCTAGCTTACGTTGTCGTGCCTTAGCCTTGTTTCCCCTTGCCGTGCCGTGCCTTTTGTTACACTTGCCTTGCCTTGCTTTGCCTTGCATTCCATTCCTTCCGTTACTCGTTCCTTGCCTAGCCGTGCACTGCCTAGCCTTGCGTTGTCTTGCATTAGCCTTGCCTTGCCTGACCGTGCCTTGCCTTGCGTTACCCTTTCCTTGCCTTACCGTGCATTGCCTAGCTTGCGTTGTCGTGCCTTAGCCTTGTTTCCGCTTGCCGTGCCGTTCCCTCCCTTACCCTTAACTAGCCTTGCTTTCCCTTGCCTTCCTTGCCTTCCGTTACTCTTTGCTTACCTTCCGTGCATTGCCTCGCCTTGCGTTGTCGTGCCTTAGCCTTGCCTCGCCTGACCGTGCCTTGTCTTGCGTTACCCTCTCCTTCCCTTGCCGTGCATTGCCTAGCCGTGCGTTGTCGTGCAATAGCCTTGCCTTGCCTCACCGTGCCTTGCCTTGCGTTACCCTTTCCTTCCCTTGCCGTGCATTGCCTAGCTTGCGTTGTCGAGCCTTAGCCTTGTTTCCCCTTGCCGTGCCGTGCCTTTCGTTACACTTGCCTTGCCTTGCCTTGCCTTCCCTTCCTTTCCTTCCGTTACTCTTTCCTTGCCTAGCCGTGCACTGCCTAGCCTTGCGTTGTCGTGCATTAGCCTTGCCTCGCCTGATCGTGCCTTGCCATGCGTTACCCTTTCCTTGCCTTGCAGTGCATTGCCTAGCTTGCGTTGTCGTGCCTTAGCCTTGTTTCCCCTTGGCGTGCCGTTCCTTCCCTTACCCTTAACTTGCCTTGCTTTCCCTTGCGTTCCTTGCCTTCCGTTACTCTTTGCTTACCTTCCGTGCATTGCCTAGCCTTGCGTTGTCGTGCCTTAGGCTTGCCTCGCCTGACAGAGCCTTGCCTTGCGTTACCCTTTCCTTGCCTGGCCGTGCATTGTCTAGCCCTGCGTTGCCGTGCCTTAGCCTTGTTTCCCCTTGCCGTGCCGTTCCTTCCGTTACCCTTCCCTTGCCTTGCTTTCCCTTGCCTTCCTTGGCTTCCGTTTCTCTTTGCTTGCCTTCCCTGCATTGCCTCGCCTTGCGTTGTCGTGCCTTAGCCTTGCCTCGCCTGACCGTAACTTCCCTTGCGTTACCCTTTCCTTGCCTTGCCGTGCATTGCCTAGACGTGCGTTGATGTGCATTAGCCTTGCCTTGCCTGACCGTGCCTTGCCTTGCGTTACCCTTTCCTTGCCTTGCCGTGCATTGCCTAGCTTGCATTGTCGTGCCTTAGCCTTGTTTCCCCTTGCCGTGCCGTTCCTTCCCTTACTCTTAACTTGCCTTGCTTTCCCTTGCGTTCCTTGCCTTCCGTTACTCTTTGCTTACCTTCCGTGCATTGCCTAGCCTTGAGTTGTCGTGCCTTAGCCTTGCCTCGCCTGACCGTGCCTTGCCTTGCGTTACCCTCTCCTTCACTTGCCGTGCTTTGCCTAGCCGTGCGTTGTCGTGCATTAGCCTTGCCTTGCCTCACCGTGCCTTGCCTTGCGTTACCCTTTCCTTGCCTTGCCGTGCATTGCCTAGACGTGCGTTGTTGTGCATTAGCCTTGCCTTGCCTCACCGTGGCTTGCCTTGCGTTACCCTTTCCTTGCCTTGCCGTGCATTGCCTAGCCCTGCGTTGTCGTGCCTTAGCCTTGTTTCCCCTTGCCGTACCGTTCCTTCCGTTACTCTTTCCTTGCCTTCCGTGCATTGCCTAGCCTTGCGTTGTCGTGCCTTAGCCTTGCATTTCGTGACCGTACCTTGCCTTGCGTTACCCTTTCCTTGCCTTGCCGTGCATTGCCTAGCTTGCGTTGTCGTGCCTTAGCCTTGTTTCCCCTTGCCGTGCCGTTCCTTACCTTACCCTTAACTTGCCTTGCTTTCCCTTGCCTTCCTTGCCTTCCGTTACTCTTTGCTTACCTTCCGTCCATTGCCTAGCCTTGCGTTGTCGTGCCTTAGCCTTGCCTCGCCTGACCGTGACTTCCCTTGCGTTACCCTTTCCTTGCCTTGCCGTGCATTGCCTAGACGTGCGTTGTTGTGCATTACCCTTGCCTTGCCTCACCGTGGCTTGCCTTGCGTTACCCTTTCCTTGCCTTGCCGTGCATTGCCTAGCTTGCGTTGTCGTGCCTTAGCCTTGTTTCCGCTTGCCGTGCCGTTCCTTCCCTTACCCTTAACTAGCCTTGTTTCCCTTGCCTTCCTTGCCTTCCGTTACTCTTTGCTTACCTTCCGTGCATTGCCTCGCCTTGTGTTGTCGTGCCTTAGCCTTGCCTCGCCTGACCGTGCCTTTCCTTGCGTTACCCTCTCCTTCCCTTGCCGTCCATTGCCTAGCCGTGCGTTGTCGTGCATTAGCCTTGCCTTCCCTCACCGTGCCTTGCCTTGCGTTACCCTTTCCTTCCCTTGCCGTGCATTGCCTAGCTTGCGTTGTCGAGCCTTAGCCTTGTTTCCCCTTGCCGTGCCGTGCCTTTCGTTACACTTGCCTTGCCTTGCTTTGCCTTGCCTTCCTTTCCTTCCGTTTCTCTTTCCTTGCCTAGCCGTGCACTGCCTAGCCTTGCGTTGTCGTGCATTAGCCTTGCCTCGCCTGATCGTGCCTTGCCATGCGTTACCCTTTCCTTGCCTTGCAGTGCATTGCCTAGCTTGCGTTGTCGTGCCTTAGCCTTGTTTCCCCTTGGCGTGCCGTTCCTTCCCTTACCCTTAACTTGCCTTGCTTTGCCTTGCGTTCCTTGCCTTCCGTTACTCTTTGCTTACCTTCCGTGCATTGCCTAGCCTTGCGTTGTCGTGCCTTAGCCTTGCCTCGCCTGACAGAGCCTTGCCTTGCGTTACCCTTTCCTTGCCTGGCCGTGCATAGCCTAGCCGTGCGTTGCCGTGCCTTAGCCTTGTTTCCCCTTGCCGTGCCGTTCCTTCCGTTACCCTTGCCTTGCCTTGCTTTCCCTTGCCTTCCTTGCCTTCCGTTACTCTTTGCTTGCCTTCCCTGCATTGCCTCGCCTTGCGTTGTCGTGCCTTAGCCTTGCCTCGCCTGACCGTGCCTTGCCTTGCGTTACCCTCTCCTTCCCTTGCCGTGCATTGCCTAGCCGTGCGTTGTCGTGCATTAGCCTTGCCTTGACTCACCGTGCCTTGCCTTGCGTGACCCTCTCCTTCCCTTGCCGTGCATTGCCTAGCCGTGCGTTGTCGTGCATTAGCCTTGCCTTGCCTCACCGTGCCTTGCCTTGCGTTACCCTTTCCTTGCCTTGCCGTGCATTGCCTAGCCTTGCGTTGTCGTGCCTTACCTTGTTTCCCCTTGCCGTGCCGTTCCTTCCTTACTCTTGCCTTGCCTTGCTTTCCCTTGCCTTCCTTGCCTTCCGTTACTCTTTGCTTACCTTCCGTGCATTGCCTAGCCTTGCGTTGTCGTGCCTTAGCCTTGCCTCGCCTGACCGTGCCTTGCCTTCCGTTACCCTCTCCTTCACTTGCCGTGTATTGCCTAGCCGTGCGTTGTCGTGCATTAGCCTTGCCTTGCCTCACCGTACCTTGCCTTGCGTTACCATTTCCTTGCTTTGCCGTGCTTGCCTAGCCTTGCGTTGTCGTGCCTTAGCCTTGTTTCCCCTTGCCGTGCCGTTCCTTCCGTTACTTCTTTCCTTGCCTTGCCGTGCATTGCCTAGCCTTGCGTTGTCGTGCATTAGCCTTGCCTCGCCTGACCGTGCCTTGCCTTGCGTTACCCTTTCCTTGCCTTGCCGTGCATTGCCTAGCTTGCGTTGTCGTGCCTTAGCCTTGTTTCCCCGTGCCGTGCCGTGCCTTTTGTTTCCTTCCTTGCCTTGCCTTGCCTTGCCTTCCTTTCCTTGCGTTACTCTTTCCTTGCCTTCCGTGCATTGCCTAGCCTTGCGTTGTCGTGCATTAGCCTTGCCTTGCTGACCGTGCCTTGCCTTGCGTTACCTTTCCTTGCCTTGCCGTGCATTGCCTAGCCTTGCGTTGTCGTGCCTTAGCCTTGTTTCCCCTTGCCGTGCCGTTCCTTCCGTTACACTTGCCTTGCCTTGCTTTGCCTTCCTTTCCTTCCGTTACTCTTTCCTTGCCTAGCCGTGCACTGCCTAGCCTTGCGTTGTCGTGCATTAGCCTTGCCTCGCCTGATCGTGCCTTGCCTTGCGTTACCCTTTCCTTGCCTTGCCGTGCATTGCCTACCTTGCGTTGTCGTGCCTTAGCCTTGTTTCCCCTTGCCGTGCCGTTCCTTCCCTTACCCTTAACTTGCCTTGCTTTCCCTTCCCTTCCTTGCTTTCCGTTACTCTTTGCTTACCTTCCTTGCATTGCCTAGCCTTGCGTTGTCGTGCCTTAGCCTTGCCTCGCCTGACAGAGCCTTGCCTTGCGTTACCCTTTCCTTGCCTAGCCGTGCATTGCCTAGCCGTCCGTTGCCGTTCCTTAGTCTTGTTTCCCCTTGCCGTGCCGTTCCTTCCGTTACCCTTGCCTTGCCTTGCTTTCCCTTGCCTTCCTTGCCTTCCGTTACTCTTTGCTTGCCTCCCGTGCATTGCCTAGCCTTGCGTTGTCGTGCCTTAGCCTTGCCTCGCCAGACCGTGTCTTCCCTTGCGTTACCCTTTCCTTGCCTTGCCCTGCATTGCCTAGACGTGCGTTGTTGTGCATTAGCCTACCCTTGCCTTACCGTGCCTTGCCTTGCGTTACCCCTTCCTTGCCTTGCCGTGCATTGCCTACCTTGCGTTGTCGTGCCTTACCCTTGTTTCCCCTTGCCGTGCCGTGTCTTTTTTTACACTTGCCTTGCCTTCCTTTGCCTTGCCTTCCTTTCCTTCTGTTACTCTTTCCTTGCCTAGCCGTGCACTGCCTAGCCTTGCGTTGTCGTGCATTAGCCTTGCCTCGCCTGACAGAGCCTTGCCTTGCGTTACCCTTTCCTTGCCTTGCCGTGCATTGCCTAGCCTTGCGTTGTCGTGCCTTAGCCTTGTTTCCCCTTGCCGTGCCGTTCCTTCCCTTACCCTTAACTTGCCTTGCTTTCCCTTGCCTTCCTTGCCTTCCGTTACTCTTTGCTTGCCTTCCGTGCATTGCCTAGCCTTGCGTTGTCGTGCCTTAGCCTTGCCTCGCCTGACAGTGCCTTGCCTTGCGTTACCCTTTCCTTGCCTGCCGTGCATTGCCTAGCCGTGCGTTGCCGTGCCTTAGCCTTGTTTCCCCTTGCCGTGCGTTCCTTCCTTCCCTTGCCTTGCCTTGCTTTCCCTTGCCTTCCTTGCCTTCCGTTACTCTTTGCTTGCCTTCCGTGCATTGCCTAGCCTTGCGTTGTCGTGCCTTAGCCTTGCTTCCCCTTGCCGTGCCGTTCCTTCCGTTACCCTTGCCTTGCCTTGCTTTGCCTTGCTTCCTTGCCTTCCGTTACTCTTTGCTTGCCTTGCCGTGCATTGCCTAGCCTTGCGTTGTCGTGCCTTAGCCTTGCCTTGCCTGACCGTGCCTTGCCTTGCGTTACCCTTTCCTTGCCTTGCCGTGCATTGCCTAGCCTTGCGTTGTCGTGCCTTAGCCTTGTTTCCCCTTGCCGTGCCGTTCCTTCCCTTACCCTTAACTTGCCTTGCTTTCCCTTGCCTTCCTTGCCTTCCGTTACTCTTTGCTTGCCTTCCGTGCATTGCCTAGCCTTGCGTCGTCGTGCCTTAGCCTTGCCTCGCCTGACAGAGCCTTGCCTTGCGTTACCCTTTCCTTGCCTGGCCGTGCATTGCCTAGCCGTGCGTTGCCGTGCCTTAGTCTTGTTTCCCCTTGCCGTGCCGTTCCTTCCGTTACCCTTGCCTTGCCTTGCTTTCCCTTGCCTTCCTTGCCTTCCGTTACTCTTTGCTTGCCTTCCGTGCATTGCCTAGCCTTGCGTTGTCGTGCCTTAGCCTTGCCTCTCCTGACCGTGACTTCCCTTGCGTTACCCTTTCCTTGCCTGGCCGTGCATTGCCTAGCCGTGCTTTGTCGTGCATTAGCCTTGCATTGCCTCACCGTGCCTTGCCTTGCGTTACCCTTTCCTTGCTTTGCCGTGCATTGCCTAGCCGTGCGTTGTCGTGCCTTAGCCTTGTTTCACTTTGCCGTAGCCTTGAGTGCGTTGCCTTGCTTTGCCTTGCCTTCCTTGCCTTCCGTTTCTCTTTGCTTGCCTTCCGTGCATTGCGTAGCTTTGCGTTGTCCTGCCGTAGCCTTTTTTGACCTTGCCATAGCCTTGCTTGCGTTACCTTGCTTGGCCTTGCATTCCTTGCCTTCCGTTACTCTTTGCTTGCCTTCCGAGCATTGCCTAGCCTTGCGTTGTCGTGCCTTAGCCTTGCCTCGCCGGACAGTGAATTGCCTTGCGTTACCCTTTCCTTGCCTGGCCGTGCATTGCCTAGCCGTGCGTTGCCGTGCCTTAGCCTTGTTTCCCCTTGCCGAGCTGTTCCTTCCGTTAACCTTGCCTTGCCTTGCTTTCCCTTGCCTATCTTGCCTTCCATTATTCTTTGCTTGCCTTCCGTGCATTGCCTAGCCGTGCGTTGTCGTGCCTTAGACTTGTTTCCCCTTGCCGTGCCGTTCCTTCCCTTACCCTTACCTTGCCTTGCTTTCCCTTGCTTTCCTTGCCTTCCGTTACTCTTTGCTTACCTTCCGTGCATTGCCTAGCTTTGGGTTTTCGTGCCTTAGCCTTGCCTCGCCTGACAGTGCCTTGCCTTGCGTTACCCTTTCCTTGCTTGCCGTGCATTGCCTAGCCGTGCGTTGTCGTGCCTTAGACTTGTTTCACCTAGCCGTAGCCTTGCTTGCTTTGCTTTGCCTTGCCTTCCTTGCCTTGCGTTACCCTTTCCTTGCCTGGCTTTGCATTGCCTAGCCGTGCGTTGCCGTCCCTTAGCCTTGTTTCCCCTTGCCGTGCCGTTCCTTCCGTTACCCTTGTCTTGCCTTGCTTTCGCTTGCCTTTCTTGCCTTCCGTTGCTCTTTACTTGCCTTCCGTGCATTGTCTTGCTTTGCGTTGTCGTGCCTTAGCCTGGCCTCGCCTGACCGTGCCTTGCCTTGCGTTACCATTTCCTTGCCTTGCCGTGCATTGCCTATCTTGCGTTGTCGTGACTTAGCCTTGTTTCCCCTTGACGTGCCGTGCCTTTTGTTACACTTTCTTTGCCTTGCTTTGCCTTGCCTTCCTTTCCTTCCGTTACTCTTTCCTTGCCTAGCCGTGCACTGCCTAGCCTTGCGTTGTCGTGCATTAGCCTTGCCTCGCCTGATCGTGCCTTGCCTTGCGTTACCCTTTCCTTGCCTTGCCGTGCATTGCCTAGGTTGCATTGTCGTGCCTTAGCCTTGTTTCCCCTTCCCGTGCCGTTCCTTCCCTTACCCTTAACTTGCCTTGGTTTCCCTTGCCTTCCTTGCCTTCCGTTACTCTTTGCTTACCTTCCGTACGTTGCCTAGCCTTCTGTTGTCGTGCCTTAGCCTTGCCTCGCCTGACCGTGCCTTGCCTTGCGTTACCCTCTCCTTCCCTTGACGTGCATTGCCTAGACGTGCGTTGTCGTGCATTAGCCTTGCCTTGCCTCACCGTGCCTTGCCTTGCGTTACCGTTTCCTTGCCTTGCCGTGCTTTGCCTAGCCTTGCCTTGTCGTGCCTTAGCCTTGTTTCCCCTTGCCGTGCCGTTCCTTCCGTTACTCTTGCCTTGCCTTGCTTTCCCTTGCATTCCTTACCTTCCGTTCCTCTTTCCTTGCCTTGCCGTGCATTGCCTAGCCTTCCGTTGTCGTGCATTAGCCTTGCCTTTCCTGACCGTGCCTTGCCTTGCGTTACCCTTTCCTTGCCTTGCCGTGCATTGCGTAGCCCTACGTTGTCGTGCCTTAGCCTTGTTTCCCCCTTCGGTGCCGTTCCTTCCCTTACCCTTACCTTGCCTTGCTTTCCCTTGCATTCCTTGCCTTCGGTTACTCTTTCCTTGCCTTGCCGTGCATTGCCTAGCCTTGCGTTGTCGTGCCTTAGCTTTGCCTCGTCTGACAGTGCCTTGCCTTCCGTTACCCTCTCCTTGCCTGGCCGTGCATTGCCTAGCCATGCGTTTCCGTGCCTTAGCCTTGTTTCCCGTTGCCGAGCCGTTCCTTCCGTTAACCTTGCCTTGCCTTGCTTTCCCTTGCCTTCCTTGCCTTCCGTTACTCTTTGCTTGCCTTCCGTGCATTGCCTAGCCTTGCGTTGTCGTGCCTTAGCCTTGCCTCTCCTGACCGTGACTTCCCTTGCGTTACACTTTCCTTGCCTGGCCGTGCATTGCCTAGCCGTGCGTTGTCGTGCATTAGCCTTCCATTGCCTCACTGTGCCTTGCCTTGCGTTACCCTTTCCTTGCCTTGCCGTGCATTGCCTACCTTGCGTTGTCGTGCCTTACCCTTGTTTCCCCTTGCCGTGCTGTGCCTTTCGTTACACTTGCCTTGCCTTGCTTTGCCTTGCCTTCCTTTCCTTCCGTTACTCTTTCCTTGCCTAGCCGTGCAGTGCATAGACTTGCGTTGTCGTGCATTAGCCTTGCCTCGACTGACCGTGCCTTGCCTTGCGTTACCCTTTCCTTGCCTTGCCGTGCATTGCCTAGCTTGCGTTGTCGTGCCTTAGCCTTGTTTCCCCTTGCCGTGCCGTTCCTTCCCTTACCCTTGCCTTGCCTTGCTTTCCCTTGCCTTCCTTGCCTTCCGTTACTCTTTGCTTGCCTTCCGTGCATTGCCTAGCCTTGCGTTGTCGTGCCTTAGCCTTGCCACCCCTGACAGTGCCTTGCCTTGAGTTACTCTTTCCTTGACTTGCCGTGCATTGCCTAGCCGTGCGTTGTCGTGCCTTAGCCTTGTTTCCCCTTACCGTGCCGTTCTTTCCCTTACCCTTACTTGCCTTGCTTTCCCTTGCTTTCCTTGAATTCCGTTACTCTTTGCTTACCTTCCGTGCATTGCCTACCTTGCGTTGTCGTGCCTTAGCCTTGCCTCGCCGGACAGTCAATTGCCTTGCGTGACCGTTTCCTTGCCTGGCCGTGCATTGCCTAGCCGTACGTTGCCGTGCCTTAGCCTTGTTTCCCCTTGCCGAGCCGTTCCTTCCGTTAACCTTGCCTTGCCTTGCTTTCCCTTCCCTTCCTTGCCTTCCGTGCATTGCCTAGCCTTGCGTTGTCGTGCCTTAGCCTTGTTTCCCCTTGCCGTGCCGTTCCTTCCGTTACTCTTGCCTTGCCTTGCTTTCCCTTGCATTCCTTGCCTTCCGTTACTCTTTCCTTGCCTTGCCGTGCATTGCCTAGTCTTGCGTTGTCGTGCATTAGCCTTGCCTTGCCTGACCGTGCCTTGCCTTGCGTTACCCTTTCCTTCCCTTGCCGTGCATTGCCTAGCCCTGCGTTGTTGTGCCTTAGCCTTGTTTCTCCTTGCCGTGCCGTTCCTTCCCTTACCCTTACCTTGCCTTGCTTTCCCTTGCATTCCTTGCCTTCCGTTACTCTTTCCTTGCCTTGCCGTGCATTGCCTAGCCTTGCGTTGTCGTGCCTTAGCCTTGCCTCGTCTGACAGTGCCTTGCCTTCCGTTACCCTGTCCTTGCCTGGCCGTGAATTGCCTAGCCGTGCGTTGCCGTGCCTTAGCCTTGTTTCCCGTTGCCGAGCCGTTCCTTCCGTTAACCTTGCCTTGCCTTGCTTTCCCTTGCCTTCCTTGCCTTCCGTTACTCTTTGCTTGCCTTCCGTGCTTTGCCTAGCCTTGCGTTGTCGTGCCTTATCCTTGCCTCTCCTGACCGTGACTTCCCTTGCGTTACACTTTCCTTGCCTGGCCGTGAATTGCCTAGCCGTGCGTTGCCGTGCCTTAGCCTTGTTTCCCGTTGCCGAGCCGTTCCTTCCCTTACCCTTACCTTGCCTTGCTTTCCCTTGCATTCCTTGCCTTCCGTTGCTCTTTCCTTGCTTTGCCGTGCATTGCCTAGCCGTGCGTTGTCGTGCCTTAGCCTTGTTTCACCTTGCCGTAGCCTTGCTTGCGTTACCTTGCTTTGCCTTTCATTCCTTGCCTTCCGTTACTCTTTGCTTGCCTTCCGTGCATTGCCTAGCCTTGCGTTTTCGTGCCTTAGCCTTGCCTCGCGTGACCGTGGCTTGGCTTGCGTTACCCTTTCCTTGCCTTGCCGTGCATTGCCTAGCTTGCGTTGCCGTGCCTTAGCCTTGTTTCCCCTTGCCTTGCCGTTCCTTCTCTTACCCTTAACTTGCCTTGCTTTCCCTTGTCGTCCTTCCCTTCCGTTACTCTTTGCTTACCTTCCGTGCATTGCCTAGCCTAGCGTTGTCGTGCCTTAGCCTTGCCTCGCCTGACAGAGCCTTGCCTTGCGTTACCCTTTCCTTGCCTGGCCGTGCATTGCCTAGCCGTGCTTTGCCGTGCCTTAGCCTTGTTTCCCCTTGCCGTGCCGTTCCTTCCGTTACCCTTGCCTTGCCTTGCTTTCCCTTGCCTTCCTTGCCTTCCGTTACTCTTTGCTTGCCTTCCCTGCATTACCTAGCCTTGCGTTGTCGTGCCTTAGCCTTGAGTAGCCTGACCGTGTCTTCCCTTGCGTTACCCTTTCCGTGCCTTGCCGTGCATTGCCTAGACGTGCGTTGTTGTGCATTAGTCTTACCTTGCCTCACGGTGCCTTGCCTTGCGTTACCCTTTCCTTGCCTTGCCGTGCATTGCCTACCTTGCGTTGTCGTGCCTTACCCTTGTTTCCCCTTGCCGTGCCGTTCCTTCCGTTACTCTTGCCTTGCCTTGCTTTCCCTTGCATTCCTTACCTTCCGTTACTCTTTCCTTGCCTTGCCGTGCATTGCCTAGCCTTCCGTTGTCGTGCATTAGCCTTGCCTTTCCTGACCGTGCCTTGCCTTGCGTTACCCTTTCCTTGCCTTGCCGTGCATTGCCTAGCCCTGCGTTGTCGTGCCTTAGCCTTGTTTCCCCTTGCCGTGCCGTTCCTTCCATTACCCTTAACTTGCCTTGCTTTCCCTTGCCTTCCTTGCCTTCCGTTACTCTTTGCTTACCTTCCGTTCATTGCCTAGACTTGCGTTGTCGTGCCTTAGCCTTCCCTCGCCTGACAGTGCCTTGCCTTGTGTTACCCATTCCTTGCCTGGCCGTGCATTGCCTAGCCGTGCGTTGTTGTGCATTAGCCTTGCCTTTCCTCACCGTACCTTGCCTTGGGTTACCCTTTCCTTGCCTTGCCGTGCATTGCCTAGACGTGCGTTGTTGTGCATTAGTCTTACCTTGCCTCACCGTGCCTTCCCTTGCGTTACCCTTTCCTTGCCTTGCCGTGCATTACTGAGCTTGCGTTGTCGTGCCTTAGCCTTGTTTCCCCTTGCCGTGCCGTTCCTTCCCTTACCCTTACCTTGCCTTGCTTTGCCTTGCCTTCCTTTAATTCCGTTACTCTTTCCTTGCCTAGCCGTGCACTGCCTAGCCTTGGGTTGTCGTGCATTAGCCTTGCCTCGCCTGATCGTGCCTTGCCTTGCGTTACCCTTTCCTTGCCTTGCCGTGCATTGCCTAGCTTGTGTTGTCGTGCCTTAGCCTTGTTTCCCCTTACCGTGCCGTTCCTTCCCTTACCCTTAACTTGCCTTGCTTTCCCTTGCCTTCCTTGCCTTCCGTTACTCTTTGCTTACCTTCCGTGCATTGCCTAGCCTTGCGTTGTCGTGCCTTAGCCTTGCCTCTCCTGACCGTGACTTCCCTTGCGTTACACTTTCCTTGCCTGGCCGTGCATTGCCTAGCCGTGCGTTGTCGTGCATTAGCCTTCCATTGCCTCACTGTGCCTTGCCTTGCGTTACCCTTTCCTTGCCTTGCCGTGCATTGCCTACGTTGCGTTGTCGTGCCTTACCCTTGTTTCCCCTTGCCGTGCTGTGCCTTTCGTTACACTTGCCTTGCCTTACTTTGACTTGCCTTCCTTTCCTTCTGTTACTCTTTCCTTGCCTAGCCGTGCAGTGCCTAGCCTTGCGTTGTCGTGCATTAGCCTTGCCTCGCCTGACCGTGCCTTGCCTTGCGTTACCCTTTCCTTGCCTTGCCGTGCATTGCCTAGCTTGCGTTGTCGTGCCTTAGCCTTGTTTCCCCTTGCCGTGCCGTTCCTTCCCTTACCCTTGCCTTGCCTTGCTTTCCCTTGCCTTCCTTGCCTTCCGTTACTCTTTGCTTGCCTTCCGTGCATTGCCTAGCCTTGCGTTGTCGTGCCTTAGCCTTGCCTCGCCTGACAGTGCCTTGCCTTGCGTTACCTTTCCTTGCCTTGCCGTGCATTGCCTAGCCGTGCGTTGTCGTGCCTTAGCCTTGTTTCCCCTTGCCGTGCCGTTCCTTCCCTTACCCTTACCTTGCCTTGCTTTCCCTTGCTTTCCTTGCCTTCCGTTACTCTTTGCTTACCTTCCGTGCATTGCCTATCCTTGCGTTGTCGTGCCTTAGCCTTGCCTCGCCGGACAGTCAATTGCCTTGCGTGACCGTTTCCTTGCCTGGCCGTGCATTGCCTAGCCGTACGTTGCCGTGCCTTAGCCTTGTTTCCCCTTGCCGAGCCGTTCCTTCCGTTAACCTTGCCTTGCCTTGCTTTCCCTTGCCTTTCTTGCCTTGCCGTGCATTGCCTAGCCTTGCGTTGTCGTGCCTTAGCCTTGTTTCCCCTTGCCGTGCCGTTCCTTCCGTTACTCTTGCCTTGCCTTGCTTTCCCTTGCATTCCTTGCCTTCCGTTACTCTTTCCTTGCCTTGCCGTGCATTGCCTAGTCTTGCGTTGTCGTGCATTAGCCTTGCCTTGCCTGACCGTGCCTTGCCTTGCGTTACCCTTTCCTTCCCTTGCCGTGCGTTGCCTAGCCCTGCGTTGTTGTGCCTTAGCCTTGTTTCTCCTTGCCGTGCCGTTCCTTCCCTTACCCTTACCTTGCCTTGCTTTCCCTTGCATTCCTTGCTTTCCGTTACTCTTTCCTTGCCTTGCCGTGCATTGCCTAGCCTTGCGTTGTCGTGCCTTAGCCTTGCCTCGTCTGACAGTGCCTTGCCTTCCGTTACCCTGTCCTTGCCTGGCCGTGAATTGCCTAGCCGTGCGTTGCCGTGCCTTAGCCTTGTTTCCCGTTGCCGAGCCGTTCCTTCCGTTAACCTTGCCTTGCCTTGCTTTCCCTTGCCTTCCTTGCCTTCCGTTACTCTTTGCTTGCCTTCCGTGCATTGCCTAGCCTTGCGTTGTCGTGCCTTATCCTTGCCTCTCCTGACCGTGACTTCCCTTGCGTTACACTTTCCTTGCCTGGCCGTGAATTGCCTAGCCGTGCGTTGCCGTGCCTTAGCCTTGTTTCCCGTTGCCGAGCCGTTCTTTCCCTTACCCTTACCTTGCCTTGCTTTCCCTTGCATTCCTTGCCTTCCGTTGCTCTTTCCTTGCTTTGCCGTGCATTGCCTAGCCGTGCGTTGTCGTGCCTTAGCCTTGTTTCACCTTGCCGTAGCCTTGCTTGCGTTACCTTGCTTTGCCTTTCATTCCTTGCCTTCCGTTACTCTTTCCTTGCCTTCCGTGCATTGCCTAGCCTTGCGTTTTCGTGCCTTAGCCTTGCCTCGCGTGACCGTGGCTTGGCTTGCGTTACCCTTTCCTTGCCTTGCCGTGCATTGCCTAGCTTGCGTTGTCGTGCCTTAGCCTTGTTTCCCCTTGCCTTGCCGTTCCTTCTCTTACCCTTAACTTGCCTTGCTTTCCCTTGTCGTCCTTCCCTTCCGTTACTCTTTGCTTACCTTCCGTGCATTGCCTAGCCTTGCGTTGTCGTGCCTTAGCCTTGCCTCGCCTGACAGAGCCTTGCCTTGCGTTACCCTTTCCTTGCCTGGCCGTGCATTGCCTAGCCGTGCTTTGCCGTGCCTTAGCCTTGTTTCCCCTTGCCGTGCCGTTCCTTCCGTTACCCTTGCCTTGCCTTGCTTTCCCTTGCCTTCCTTGCCTTCCGTTACTCTTTGCTTGCCTTCCCTTCATTACCTAGCCTTGCGTTGTCGTGCCTTAGCCTTGAGTAGCCTGACCGTGTCTTCCCTTGCGTTACCCTTTCCGTGCCTTGCCGTGCATTGCCTAGACGTGCGTTGTTGTGCATTAGTCTTACCTTGCCTCACCGTGCCTTGCCTTGCGTTACCCTTTCCTTGCCTTGCCGTGCATTGCCTACCTTGCGTTGTCGTGCCTTACCCTTGTTTCCCCTTGCCGTGCCGTTCCTTCCGTTACTCTTGCCTTGCCTTGCTTTCCCTTGCATTCCTTACCTTCCGTTACTCTTTCCTTGCCTTGCCGTGCATTGCCTAGCCTTCCGTTGTCGTGCATTAGCCTTGCCTTTCCTGACCGTGCCTTGCCTTGCGTTACCCTTTCCTTGCCTTGCCGTGCATTGCCTAGCCCTGCGTTGTCGTGCCTTAGCCTTGTTTCCCCTTGCCGTGCCGTTCCTTCCCTTACCCTTAACTTGCCTTGCTTTCCCTTGCCTTCCTTGCCTTCCGTTACTCTTTGCTTACCTTCCGTTCATTGCCTAGACTTGCGTTGTCGTGCCTTAGCCTTCCCTCGCCTGACAGTGCCTTGCCTTGCGTTACCCATTCCTTGCCTGGCCGTGCATTGCCTAGCCGTGCGTTGTTGTGCATTAGCCTTGCCTTTCCTCACCGTGCCTTGCCTTGGGTTACCCTTTCCTTGCCTTGCCGTGCATTGCCTAGACGTGCGTTGTTGTGCATTAGTCTTACCTTGCCTCACCGTGCCTTCCCTTGCGTTACCCTTTCCTTGCCTTGCCGTGCATTGCTGAGCTTGCGTTGTCGTGCCTTAGCCTTGTTTCCCCTTGCCGTGCCGTTCCTTCCCTTACCCTTACCTTGCCTTGCTTTGCCTTGCCTTCCTTTAATTCCGTTACTCTTTCCTTGCCTAGCCGTGCACTGCCTAGCCTTGGGTTGTCGTGCATTAGCCTTGCCTCGCCTGATCGTGCCTTGCCTTGCGTTACCCTTTCCTTGCCTTGCCGTGCATTGCCTAGCTTGTGTTGTCGTGCCTTAGCCTTGTTTCCCCTTACCGTGCCGTTCCTTCCCTTACCCTTAACTTGCCTTGCTTTCCCTTGCCTTCCTTGCCTTCCGTTACTCTTTGCTTACCTTCCGTGCATTGCCTAGCCTTGCGTTGTCGTGCCTTAGCCTTGCCTCGCCTGACAGAGCCTTGCCTTGCGTTACCCTTTCCTTGCCTCGCCGTGCATTGCCTAGCCGTGCGTTGCTGTGCCTTAGCCTTGTTTCCACTTGCCGTGTGTTCCTTCCTTTTCCCTTGCCTTGCCTTGCTTTCCCTTGCCTTCCTTGCCTTCCTTTACTCTTTGCTTGCCTTCCCTGCATTGCCTAGACTTGCGTTGTCGTACCTTAGCCTTGCCTCGCCTGACCGTGACTTCCCTTGCGTTACCCTTTCCTTACCTTGCCGTGCATTGCCTAGCTTGCGTTGTCGTGCCTTAGCCTTGTTTCCCCTTGCCGTGCAGTTCCTTCCCTTACCCTTGCCTTGCCTTGCTTTCCCTTGCCTTTCTTTCCTTCCGTTACTCTTTGCTTGCCTTCCGTGCATTTCCTAGCCTTGCGTTTTCGTGCCTTAGCCTTTCCTTGCCTGACCGTGCCTTGCCTTGCGTTACCCTTTCCTTGCCTTGCCGTGCATTGCCTAGCCTTGCGTTTTCGTGCCTTAGCCTTACTTCCCCTTGCCGTGCCGTTCCTTCCGTTACTCTTGCCTTGCCTTGCTTTCCCTTGCATTCCTTGCCTTCCGTTACTCTTTCCTTGCCTTGCCTTTCATTGCCTAGCCTTGCGTTGTCGTGCATTAGCCTTGCCTTGCCTGACCGTGCCTTGCCTTGCGTTACCCTTTCCTTGCCTTGCCGTGCATTGCCTAGCCCTGCGTTGTCGTGCCTTAGCCTTGTTTCTCCTTGCCGTGCCGTTCCTTCCCTTACCCTTACGTTGCCTTGCTTTCCCTTGCTTTCCTTGCCTTCCGTTACTCTTTGCTTACCTTTCGTTCATTGCCTAGCCTTGCGTTGTCGTGCCTTAGCCTTGCCTCGCCTGACAGTGCCTTGCCTTGAGTTACCCTTTCCTTCCCTTGCCGTGCATTGCCTAGCCGTGCGTTGTCGTGCCTTAGCCTTGTTTCCCCTTCCCGTGCCGTTCCTTCCCTTACCCTTACCTTGCCTTGCTTTCCCTTGCTTTCCTTGCCTTCCGTTACTCTTTGCTTACCTTCCGTGCATTGCCTAGCCTTGCGTTGTCGTGCCTTAGCCTTGCCTCGCCGGACAGTGTATTGCCTTGCGTTACCCTTTCCTTGCCTGGCCGTGCATTGCCTAGCCGTGCGTTGCCGTGCCTTAGCCTTGTTTCCCCTTGCCGAGCCGTTCCTTCCGTTAACCTTGCCTTGCCTTGCTTTCCCTTGCCTTTCTTGCCTTCCGTTACTCTTTGCTTGCCTTCCGTGCATTGCGTAGCTTTGCGTTGTCGTGCCGTAGCCTTTTTTGACCTTGCCATAGCCTTGCTTGCCTTGCCTTGCTTTCCCTTGCATTCCTTGCCTTCCGTTACTCTTTGCTTGCCTTCCGTGCATTGCCTAGCTTGCGTTGTCGTGCCTTAGCCTTGTTTCCCCTTGCCGTGAGGTTCCTTCCCTTACCCTTAACTTGCCTTGCTTTCCCTTCCCTTCCTTGCCTTCCGTTACTCTTTGCTTACCTTCGGTGCATTGCCTAGCCTTGCGTTGTCGTGCCTTAGCCTTGCCTCCCCTGATAGAGCCTTGCCTTGCGTTACCCTTTCCTTGCCTGGCCGTGCATTGCATAGCCGTGCGTTGCCGTGCCTTAGCCTTGTTTCCCCTTGCCGTGCCGTTCCTTCGGTTATCCTTGCCTTTCCTTGCTTTCCCTTGCCTTCCTTGCCTTCCGTTACTCTTTGCTTGCCTTGTCTGCATTGCCAACACTTGCGTTGTCGTGCCTTAGCCTTGCCTCGCCTGACCGTGACTTCCGTTGCGTTACCCTTTCCTTGCTTTGCCGTGCATTGCCTAGACGTGCGTTGTTGTGCATTAGCCTTGCCTTGCCTCACCGTGCCTTGCCTTGCGTTACCCTTTCCTTGCCTTGCCGTGCATTGCCTACCTTGCGTTGTCGTGCCTTACCCTTGTTTCCCCTTGCCGTGCTGTGCCTTTCTTTACACTTGCCTTGCCTTACTTTGACTTGCCTTCCTTTCCTTCTGTTACTCTTTCCTTGCCTAGCCGTGCAGTGCATAGACTTGCGTTGTCGTGCATTAGCCTTGCCTCGACTGACCGTGCCTTGCCTTTCGTTACCCTTTCCTTGCCTTGCCGTGCATTGCCTAGCTTGCGTTGTCGTGCCTTAGCCTTGTTTCCCCTTGCCGTGCCGTTCCTTCCCTTACCCTTGCCTTGGCTTGCTTTCCCTTGCCTTTCCTGCCTTCCGTTACTCTTTGCTTGCCTTCCGTGCATTGCCTAGCCTTGCGTTGTCGTGCCTTAGCCTTGCCACCCCTGACAGTGCCTTGCCTTGAGTTACCCTTTCCTTGCCTTGCCGTGCATTGCCTAGCCGTGCGTTGTCGTGCCTTAGCCTTGTTTCCCCTTACCGTGCCGTTCTTTCCCTTACCCTTACCTTGCCTTGCTTTCCCTTGCTTTCCTTGAATTCCGTTACTCTTTGCTTACCTTCCGTGCATTGCCTAGCCTTGCGTTGTCGTGCCTTAGCCTTGCCTCGCCGGACAGTCAATTGCCTTGCGTGACCGTTTCCTTGCCTGGCCGTGCATTGCCTAGCCGTACGTTGCCGTGCCTTAGCCTTGTTTCCCCTTGCCGAGCCGTTCCTTCCGTTAACCTTGCCTTGCCTTGCTTTCCCTAGCCTTTCTTGCCTTCCGTGCATTGCCTAGCCGTGCGTTGTCGTGCCTTAGCCTTGTTTCCCCTTGCCGTGCCGTTCCTTCCCTTACTTCTACTTGCCTTGCTTTCCCTTGATTTCCTTGCCTTCCGTTACCCTTTCCTTGCCTTGCCGTGCATTGCCTAGCCTTGCGTTGTCGTGCCTTAGCCTTGTTTCCCCTTGCCGTGCCGTTCCTTCCGTTACTCTTGCCTTGCCTTGCTTTCCCTTGCATTCCTTGCCTTCCGTTACTCTTTCCTTGCCTTGCCGTGCATTGCCTAGTCTTGCGTTGTCGTGCATTAGCCTTGCCTTGCCTGACCGTGCCTTGCCTTGCGTTACCCTTTCCTTCCCTTGCCGTGCGTTGCCTAGCCCTGCGTTGTTGTGCCTTAGCCTTGTTTCTCCTTGCCGTGCCGTTCCTTCCCTTACCCTTACCTTGCCTTGCTTTCCCTTGCATTCCTTGCCTTCCGTTACTCTTTCCTTGCCTTGCCGTGCATTGCCTAGCCTTGCGTTGTCGTGCCTTAGCCTTGCCTCGTCTGACAGTGCCTTGCCTTCCGTTACCCTGTCCTTGCCTGGCCGTGCATTGCCTAGCCGTGCGTTGCCGTGCCTTAGGCTTGTTTCCCGTTGCCGAGCCGTTCCTTCCGTTAACCTTGCCTTGCCTTGCTTTCCCTTGCCTTCCTTGCCTTCCGTTACTCTTTGCTTGCCTTCCGTGCATTGCCTAGCCTTGCGTTGTCGTGCCTTAGCCTTGCCTCTCCTGACCGTGACTTCCCTTGCGTTACACTTTCCTTGCCTGGCCGTGCATTGCCTAGCCGTGCGTTGTCGTGCCTTAGCCTTGTTTCACCTTGCCGTAGCCTTGCTTGCGTTGCCTGGCTTTGCCTTGCCTTCCTTGCCTTCCGTTACTCTTTGCTTGCCTTCCGTGCATTGCGTAGCTTTGCGTTGTCGTGCCGTAGCCTTTTTTGACCTTGCCATAGCCTTGCTTGCGTTACCTTGCTTTGCCTTGCATTCCTTGCCTTCCGTTACTCTTTGCTTGCCTTCCGTGCATTGCCTAGCCTTGCGTTTTAGTGCCTTAGCCTTGCCTCGCGTGACCGTGGCTTGCCTTGCGTTACCCTTTTCTTGCCTTGCCGTGCATTGCCTAGCTTGCGTTGTCGTGCCTTAGCCTTGTTTCCCCTTGCCGTGCCGTTCCTTCCCTTACCCTTAACTTGCCTTGCTTTCCCTTGTCGTCCTTCCCTTCCGTTACTCTTTGCTTACCTTCCGTGCATTGCCTAGCCTTGCGTTGTCGTGCCTTAGCCTTGCCTCGCCTGACAGAGCCTTGCCTTGCGTTACCCTTTCCTTGCCTTGCCGTGCATTGCCTAGACGTGCGTTGTTGTGCATTAGTCTTACCTTGCCTCACCGTGCCTTCCCTTGCGTTACCCTTTCCTTGCCTTGCCGTGCATTGCTGAGCTTGCGTTGTCGTGCCTTAGCCTTGTTTCCCCTTGCCGTGCCGTTCCTTCCCTTACCCTTACCTTGCCTTGCTTTGCCTTGCCTTCCTTTAATTCCGTTACTCTTTCCTAGCCTAGCCGTGCACTGCCTAGCCTTGGGTTGTCGTGCATTAGCCTTGCCTCGCCTGATCGTGCCTTGCCTTGCGTTACCCTTTCCTTGCCTTGCCGTGCATTGCCTAGCTTGTGTTGTCGTGCCTTAGCCTTGTTTCCCCTTACCGTGCCGTTCCTTCCCTTACCCTTAACTTGCCTTGCTTTCCCTTGCCTTCCTTGCCTTCCGTTACTCTTTGCTTACCTTCCGTGCATTGCCTAGCCTTGCGTTGTCGTGCCTTAGCCTTGCCTCGCCTGACAGAGCCTTGCCTTGCGTTACCCTTTCCTTGCCTCGCCGTGCATTGCCTAGCCGTGCGTTGCTGTGCCTTAGCCTTGTTTCCACTTGCCGTGTGTTCCTTCCTTTTCCCTTGCCTTGCCTTGCTTTCCCTTGCCTTCCTTGCCTTCCGTTACTCTTTGCTTGCCTTCCCTGCATTGCCTAGACTTGCGTTGTCGTACCTTAGCCTTGCCTCGCCTGACCGTGACTTCCCTTGCGTTACCCTTTCCTTACCTTGCCGTGCATTGCCTAGCTTGCGTTGTCGTGCCTTAGCCTTGTTTCCCCTTGCCGTGCAGTTCCTTCCCTTACCCTTGCCTTGCCTTGCTTTCCCTTGCCTTTCTTTCCTTCCGTTACTCTTTGCTTGCCTTCCGTGCATTGCGTAGCTTTGCGTTGTCGTGCCGTAGCCTTTTTTGACCTTGCCGTGCAGTTCCTTCCCTTACCCTTGCCTTGCCTTGCTTTCCCTTGCCTTTCTTTCCTTCCGTTACTCTTTGCTTGCCTTCCGTGCATTTCGTAGCCTTGCGTTTTCGTGCCTTAGCCTTGCCTTGCCTCACCGTGCCTTGCCTTGCGTTACCCTTTCATTGCCTTGCCGTGCATTGCCTAGCCTTGCGTTGTCGTGCCTTAGCCTTGCTTCCCCTTGCCGTGCCGTTCCTTCCGTTACTCTTGCCTTGCCTTGCTTTCCCTTGCATTCCTTGCCTTCCGTTACTCTTTCCTTGCCTTGCCTTTCATTGCCTAGCCTTGCGTTGTCGTGCATTAGCCTTGCCTTGCCTGACCGTGCCTTGCCTTGCGTTACCCTTTCCTTGCCTTGCCGTGCATTGCCTAGCCCTGCGTTGTCGTGCCTTAGCCTTGTTTCTCCTTGCCGTGCCGTTCCTTCCCTTACCCTTACGTTGCCTTGCTTTCCCTTGCTTTCCTTGCCTTCCGTTACTCTTTGCTTACCTTTCGTTCATTGCCTAGCCTTGCGTTGTCGTGCCTTAGCCTTGCCTCGCCTGACAGTGCCTTGCCTTGAGTTACCCTTTCCTTCCCTTGCCGTGCATTGCCTAGCCGTGCGTTGTCGTGCCTTAGCCTTGTTTCCCCTTCCCGTGCCGTTCCTTCCCTTACCCTTACCTTGCCTTGCTTTCCCTTGCTTTCCTTGCCTTCCGTTACTCTTTGCTTACCTTCCGTGCATTGCCTAGCCTTGCGTTGTCGTGCCTTAGCCTTGCCTCGCCGGACAGTGTATTGCCTTGCGTTACCCTTTCCTTGCCTGGCCGTGCATTGCCTAGCCGTGCGTTGCCGTGCCTTAGCCTTGTTTCCCCTTGCCGAGCCGTTCCTTCCGTTAACCTTGCCTTGCCTTGCTTTCCCTTGCCTTTCTTGCCTTCCGTTACACTTTGCTTGCCTTCCGTGCATTGCGTAGCTTTGCGTTGTCGTGCCGTAGACCTTGCCATAGCCTTGCTTGCCTTGCCTTGCTTTCCCTTGCGTTGTCGTGCCATTAGCCTTGCCTTGCCTTGCGTTACCCTTTCCTTTGCCGTGCATTGCCTAGCCGTGCGTTTGCCTTAGCCTTGTTTCCCCTTGCCGAGCCGTTCCTTCCGTTAACCTTGCCTTGCCTTGCTTTCCCTTGCCCTTGCCTTCCGTTACTCTTTGCTTGCCTTCCGTGCATTGCCTAGCTTGCGTTGTCGTGCCTTAGCCTTGTTTCCCCTTGCCGTGAGGTTCCTTCCCTTACCCTTAACTTGCCTTGCTTTCCCTTCCCTTCCTTGCCTTCCGTTACTCTTTGCTTACCTTCGGTGCATTGCCTAGCCTTGCGTTGTCGTGCCTTAGCCTTGCCTCCCCTGATAGAGCCTTGCCTTGCGTTACCCTTTCCTTGCCTGGCCGTGCATTGCATAGCCGTGCGTTGCCGTGCCTTAGCCTTGTTTCCCCTTGCCGTGCCGTTCCTTCGGTTATCCTTGCCTTTCCTTGCTTTCCCTTGCCTTCCTTGCCTTCCGTTACTCTTTGCTTGCCTTCTCTGCATTACCAACACTTGCGTTGTCGTGCCTTAGCCTTGCCTCGCCTGACCGTGACTTCCGTTGCGTTACCCTTTCCTTGCTTTGCCGTGCATTGCCTAGACGTGCGTTGTTGTGCATTAGCCTTGCCTTGCCTCACCGTGCCTTGCCTTGCGTTACCCTTTCCTTGCCTTGCCGTGCATTGCCTACCTTGCGTTGTCGTGCCTTACCCTTGTTTCCCCTTGCCGTGCTGTGCCTTTCTTTACACTTGCCTTGCCTTACTTTGACTTGCCTTCCTTTCCTTCTGTTACTCTTTGCTTGCCTTCCGTGCATTGCCTAGCCTTGCGTTGTCGTGCCTTAGCCTTGCCACCCCTGACAGTGCCTTGCCTTGAGTTACCCTTTCCTTGCCTTGCCGTGCATTGCCTAGCCGTGCGTTGTCGTGCCTTAGCCTTGTTTCCCCTTACCGTGCCGTTCTTTCCCTTACCCTTACCTTGCCTTGCTTTCCCTTGCTTTCCTTGAATTCCGTTACTCTTTGCTTACCTTCCGTGCATTGCCTAGCCTTGCGTTGTCGTGCCTTAGCCTTGCCTCGCCGGACAGTCAATTGCCTTGCGTGACCGTTTCCTTGCCTGGCCGTGCATTGCCTAGCCGTACGTTGCCGTGCCTTAGCCTTGTTTCCCCTTGCCGAGCCGTTCCTTCCGTTAACCTTGCCTTGCCTTGCTTTCCCTTGCCTATCTTGCCTTCCGTTATTCTTTGCTTGCCTTCCGTGCATTGCCTAGCCGTGCGTTGTCGTGCCTTAGACTTGTTTCCCCTTGCCGTGCCGTTCCTTCCCTTACCCTTACCTTGCCTTGCTTTCCCTTGCTTTCCTTGCCTTCCGTTACTCTTTGCTTACCTTCCGTGCATTGCCTAGCTTTGCGTTTTGGTGACTTAGCCTTGCCTCGTCTGACAGTGCCTTGCCTTGCGTTACCCTTTCCTTGCTTGCCGTGCATTGCCTAGCCGTGCGTTGTCGTGCCTTAGACTTGTTTCACCTAGCCGTAGCCTTGCTTGCTTTGCCTTGCCTAACTTGCCTTCCGTTACTCTTTGCTTGCCTTCCGTGCATTGCAAAGCCTTGCGTTGTCGTGCCTTAATCTTGCCTCGACTGACAGTGCCTTGCCTTGCGTGACCCTTTCCTTGCCTGGCTGTGCATTGCCTAGCCGTGCGTTGCCGTGCCTTAGCCTTGTTTCCCCTTGCCGTGCCGTTCCGTCCGTTAGCCTTGCTTTCGCTTGCCTTTCTTGCCTTCCGTTGCTCTTTACTTGCCTTCCGTGCATTGTCTAGCTTTGCGTTGTCGTGCCTTAGCCTTGCCTCGCCTGACCGTGCCTTGCCTTGCGTTACCATTTCCTTGCCTTGCCGTGCATTGCCTAGCTTGCGTTGTCGTGACTTAGCCTTGTTTCCCCTTGCCGTGCCGTGCCTTTTGTTACACTTTCTTTGCCTTGCTTTCCTTGCCTTCCTTTCCTTCCGTTACTCTTTCCTTGCCTAGCCGTGCACTGCCTAGCCTTGAGTTGTCGTGCATTAGCCTTGCTTCGCCTGATCGTGCCTTGCCTTGCGTTAACCTTTCCTTGCCTTGCCGTGCATTGCCTAGGTTGCATTGTCGTGCCTTAGCCTTGTTTCCCCTTCCCGTGCCGTTCCTTCCCTTACCCTTAACTTGCCTTGCTTTCCCTTGCCTTCCTTGCCTTCCGTTACTCTTTGCTTACCTTCCGTACGTTGCCTAGCCTTCTGTTGTCGTGCCTTAGCCTTGCCTCGCCTGACCGTGCCTTGCCTTGCGTTACCCTCTCCTTCCCTTGACGTGCATTGCCTAGACGTGCGTTGTCGTGAATTAGCCTTGCCTTGCCTCACCGTGCCTTGCCTTGCGTTACCGTTTCCTTGCCTTGCCTTGCTTTGCCTAGCCTTGCCTTGTCGTGCCTTAGCCTTGTTTCCCCTTGCCGTGCCGTTCCTTCCCTTACCCTTACCTTGCCTTGCTTTCCCTTGCATTCCTTGCCTTCCGTGCATTGCCTAGCCGTGCGTTGTCGTGCCTTAGCCTTGTTTCCCCTTGCCGTGCCGTTCCTTCCCTTACTTCTACTTGCCTTGCTTTCCCTTGATTTCCTTGCCTTCCGTTACCCTTTCCTTGCCTTGCCGTGCATTGCCTAGCCTTGCGTTGTCGTGCCTTAGCCTTGTTTCCCCTTGCCGTGCCGTTCCTTCCGTTACTCTTGCCTGGCCTTGCTTTCCCTTGCATTCCTTGCCTTCCGTTACTCTTTCCTTGCCTTGCCGTGCATTGCCTAGTCTTGCGTTGTCGTGCATTAGCCTTGCCTTGCCTGACCGTGCCTTGCCTTGCGTTACCCTTTCCTTCCCTTGCCGTGCGTTGCCTAGCCCTGCGTTGTTGTGCCTTAGCCTTGTTTCTCCTTGCCGTGCCGTTCCTTCCCTTACCCTTACCTTGCCTTGCTTTCCCTTGCATTCCTTGCCTTCCGTTACTCTTTCCTTGCCTTGCCGTGCATTGCCGAGCCTTGCGTTGTCGTGCCTTAGCCTTGCCTCGTCTGACAGTGCCTTGCCTTCCGTTACCCTGTCCTTGCCTGGCCGTGCATTGCCTAGCCGTGCGTTGCCGTGCCTTAGGCTTGTTTCCCGTTGCCGAGCCGTTCCTTCCGTTAACCTTGCCTTGCCTTGCTTTCCCTTGCCTTCCTTGCCTTCCGTTACTCTTTGCTTGCCTTCCGTGCATTGCCTAGCCTTGCGTTGTCGTGCCTTAGCCTTGCCTCTCCTGACCGTGACTTCCCTTGCGTTACACTTTCCTTGCCTGGCCGTGCATTGCCTAGCCGTGCGTTGTCGTGCATTAGCCTTGCCTTGCCTCACCGTGCCTTGCCTTGCGTTACCCTTTCCTTGCTTTGCCGTGCATTGCCTAGCCGTGCGTTGTCGTGCCTTAGCCTTGTTTCACCTTGCCGTAGCCTTGCTTGCGTTGCCTGGCTTTGCCTTGCCTTCCTTGCCTTCCGTTACTCTTTGCTTGCCTTCCGTGCATTGCGTAGCTTTGCGTTGTCGTGCCGTAGCCTTTTTTGACCTTGCCATAGCCTTGCTTGCGTTACCTTGCTTTGCCTTGCATTCCTTGCCTTCCGTTACTCTTTGCTTGCCTTCCGTGCATTGCCTAGCCTTGCGTTTTAGTGCCTTAGCCTTGCCTCGCCTGACCGTGCCTTGCCTTGCGTTACCCTTTCCTTGCCTTGCCGTGCATTGCCTAGCTTGCGTTGTCGTGCCTTA
>NW_027422466.1:0-5000 GCF_037893015.1 Macrotis lagotis
CTAACCCTAACCCTAACCCTAACCCTAACCCTAACCCTAACCCTAACCCTAACGGTAACCCTAAGTGTAACCCTAACCCTAACCCTAACCCTAACCCTAACCCTAACCCTAACACTAACCCTAACCCTAACCCTAACCCTAAACAGAACCCTAACCCTAACCCTAACCCTAACCCTAACCCTAACCCTAACCCTAACCCTAACCCTAACCCTAACCCTAACCCTAAACCCTAACCCTAAGTGTAAACCTAATCCTAACCCTAACCCTAACCCTAACCCTGAAAGTAACCGTAACACTAACCCTAACCCTAAACAGAACCCTAACCCTAACCCTAACCCTAACCCTAACCCTAACCCTAAGTATAACCCTGACCCTAACCCTAACCCTAACTCTAACCCTAAACCTAACCCTAACCCTAACCTAACCCTAACCCTAACCCTAACCCTAACCCTAACCCTAACCCTAACCCTAAGTGTAACCCTAACCCTAACCCTAACCCTAAGTGTAACCCTAACCCTAACCCTAACCCTAACCCTAACCCTAACCCTAACCCTAACCCTAACCCTAACAATAACCCTAAGTGTAACCCTAACCCTAACCCTAACCCTAACCCTAACCCTAACCCTAACCCTAAGCATAAGCCTAAACCTAACCCTAACCCTAACCCTAACCCTAATCCTAATCCCCACCCTAAACCTAACCCTAACCCTGACACTAACCCTAACCCTAAGTGTAACCCTAACCCTAAACCTAACCCTAACCCTAACCCTAACCCTAACCCTAACCCTAACCCTAACCCTAACCCTAACCCTAACCTAACCTAACCCTAACCTAACCCTAAGTGTAACCCTAACCTAACCTAACCCTAAACCTAACCCTAACCCTAAGTGTAACCCTAAACCCTAACCCTAACCCTAACCCTAATCCTAACCCTAATGCTAACACTAACCCACTAAACCTAACCTAACCCTAACCCTAACTAACCCTAACCCTAACCCTAATCATAACCCTAACACCCTAACCCTAAACCTAACCCTAACCCTAACCCTAACCCTAAGTGTAACCCTAACCCTAACCCTAACCCTAACCCTAACCCTAACCCTAACCCTAACCCTAACCCTAACCCTTACCCTAACCCTAACCCTAACCGTAACCCTAACCCTAACCCTAACACTAACACTATCTCTAACCCTAACCCTAACCCTAACCCTAACCCTAACCATAAACCTAATCCTAACCGTAAGTGTAACCCTAACCCTAAACCTAACCGTAAGTGTAACCCTAACCCTAACCTAACCCTAACCCTAACCTTAACACTAACCATAACCCTAACCCTAACCCTAACCCTAAGTGTAACCCTAATCCTAACCCTAACCCTAACACTAACACTAAACCTAACCGTAAACCTAAACCTATCTCTAACCCAAACCAAAACCCTAACACTAACACTAAGCCTATCCTGAACCCTAACCCTAACCCTAACCCTAACCCTAACCCTAACCCTAACCCTAACCTTAACCCTAACCCTAAACCAAACCTTAAACCTTACACCCACCCTAAGTGTAACCCTAACCCTAAGCCTTACCCTAACCATAATGCTAACCCTAAACCTAACCCTCAGCCTAACCTTAACCATAACCCTAACCCTAACCCAAACCCTAACCCTAAACCTAACACTGAACCTAACCCTAAGTGTAACCCTAAACATAACCCTAAACCGAAACCTAACCCTAACCTTAACGCTAACTCTAAGTGTAACCCTGAACTAACCCTAACCCTAAGCCTAACCCTAAACTTAACACTAACCATAACCCTAACCCTAAGCCTAACCCTAAGTGTAAACTTAACCCTAACCCTAACCCTAAGTGTAACCATAACCCTAACCCTAAACCTAAGCCTAATCCTAAACCTAACCCAAACCCTAACCCTAACCCTATGTGTAACCCTAATCCTAACCGTAACCCTAACACTAACACTAAACCTAACCATAACACTAACACTAACTCTAGACCTAAACATAACCCTTACCCTAAACCTAACCCTAACCCTAACCCTAACCCTAACCTTAACCCTAACCCTAAACCAAACCGTACCCTGAACACTAATTGTAACCCTAACCCTAACCCTATCCATAATGATAACCCTAAACCTAACCCTCAGCCTAACCTTAACCCTAACCCTAACCCGAACACTAAACCTAACCCTAAACCTGACCCTAACACTAAGTGTAACCCTAACCATAACCCTAACCCTAAGTGTAACCCTAACCCTAACCATAAACCTAAGCCTAAACCTAACCCTAACCCAAACCCTAACCCTAACCCTAACCTTAACCCTAACCCTAAACCAAACCGTACCCCGAACCCTAATTGTAACCCTAACCCTAACCCTAACCATAATGCTAACCCTAAACCTAACCCTCAGCCTAACCTTAACCCTAAGCCTAACCCGAACCCTAAACCTAACCCTAACCCTAAGTGTAACCCTAACTAACCCTAACCCTAACCCTAAGTGTAACCCTAACACTAACCATAAACCTAAGCCTAAACCTAACACTAACCCAAACTCTAACCCTAACCCTAACCCTAAGTGTAACCCTAATCTGAACCGTAACACTAACACTAAAACTAAACCTAACCGTAACACTCACTCTAACTCTAGACCTAAACATAACCCTAACCCTAACCCTAACCCTAAACCTAACCCTAACCGCAACCCTAACCCTAACCCTAACCCTAACCCTAACCCTAACCCTAACCCCAACCCTAACCCTAACCCTAACCCTAAACCAAACCCTAACCCTAACCCTAACCCTAAACCTAACCATATACCTAACCCTAACCCTAACCCTAAGTGTAACCCTAACCCTACCGCTAACCCTAACATTAAGCATATGCCTAAACCTAACCCTGAACCTAATCCTAATCCCAAACCTAACCCTAACCCTAACCCTGACACTAACCATAAACCTAAGTGTAACTCTAACCCTAACGCTAACCCTAAGTGTAACCCTAAACCTAAACCTAACCCTAACCATAACCCTAACCCTAACCCTAACCCTAACCCTAACCCTAAACCCTAACCCTAAACCTAACCCTTACCCTAACCCTAACCCGAACCCTAACCCTAACACTAACACTAACTCTAAACCTAACCGTAAGTGTAACCTTAACCCTAACCCTAATCCTAACCCTAACACTAACCCTAACCCAAACAGTACGTGTAACGCTAACCCTAACCCTAACCCTAACCCTAACCCTAACCCTACGTGTAACCTTAACCCTCACCCTAACCCTAACCCTAACCCTCACCCTAACATTAACCCTAACCCTAACCCTAACGGTAACCCTAAGTGTAAACCTAATCCTAACCCTAACCCTAACCCTAACCCTAACCCTAAAAGTAACCCTAACCCTAACCCTAACCCTAAACCTAACCCAAACCCTAACCCTAACCCTATGTGTAACCCTAATCCTAACCGTAACCCTAACACTAACACTAAACCTAACCATAACACTAACACTAACTCTAGACCTAAACATAACCCTTACCCTAAACCTAACCCTAACCCTAACCCTAACCCTAACCTTAACCCTAACCCTAAACCAAACCGTACCCTGAACACTAATTGTAACCCTAACCCTAACCCTATTCATAATGATAACCCTAAACCTAACCCTCAGCCTAACCTTAACCCTAACCCTAACCCGAACCCTAAACCTAACCCTAAACCTGACCCTAACCCTAAGTGTAACCCTAACCATAACCCTAACCCTAAGTGTAACCCTAACCCTTACCATAAACCTAAGCCTAAACCTAACCCTAACCCAAAACCTAACCCTAACCCTAACCTTAACCCTAACCCTAAACCAAACCGTACCCCGAACCCTAATTGTAACCCTAACCCTAACCCTAACCCTAACCATAATGCTAACCCTAAACCTAACCCTCAGCCTAACCTTAACCCTAAGCCTAACCCTAACCCTAAACCTAACCCTAACCCTAACCCTAACCCTAACCCTAAGTGTAACCCTAACTCTAACCCTAACCCTAAGTGTAACCCTAACACTAACCATAAACCTAAGCCTAAACCTAACACTAACCCAAACTCTAACCCTAACCCTAACCCTAAGTGTAACCCTAATCTGAACCGTAACCCTAACACTAAAACTAAACCTAACCGTAACACTCACTCTAACTCTAGACCTAAACATAACCCTAACCCTAAACCTAACCCTAAACCTAACCCTAACCGCAACCCTAACCCTAACCCTAACCCTAACCCTAACCTTAACCCTACCCCCAACCCTACCCCTAACCCTAACCCTAAACCAAACCCTAACCCTAACCCTAACCCTAAACCTAACCATAAACCTAACCCTAACCCTAACCCTAAGTGTAACCCTAACCCTACCGCTAACCCTAACATTAAGCATATGCCTAAACCTAACCCTGAACCTAATCCTAATCCCAAACCTAACCCTAACCCTAACCCTGACACTAACCATAAACCTAAGTGTAACTCTAACCCTAACGCTAACCCTAAGTGTAACCCTAAACCTAACCCTAACCCTAACCATAACCCTAACCCTAACCCTTACCCTAACCCTAACCCTAAACCCTAACCCTAAACCTAACCCTTACCCTAACCCTAACCCGAACCCTAACCCTAACACTAACACTAACTCTAAACCTAACCATAAGTGTAACCTTAACCCTAACCCTAATCCTAACCCTAACACTAACCCTAACCCAAACAGTACATGTAACGCTAACCCTAACCCTAACCCTAACCCTAACCCTAACCCTAACCCTACGTGTAACCTTAACCCTCACCCTAACCCTAACCCTAACCCTAACCCTAACCCTAACCCTAACCCTAACCCTAACCCTAACCCTAACCCTAACCCTAACCCTAACCCTAACATTAACCCTAACCCTAACCCTAACGGTAACCCTAAGTGTAAACCTAATCCTAACCCTAACCCTAACCCTAAAAG
>NW_027422466.1:10000-22500 GCF_037893015.1 Macrotis lagotis
ATAAACCTAACCCTAACCCTAACCCTAAGTGTAACCCTAACCCTACCGCTAACCCTAACATTAAGCATATGCCTAAACCTAACCCTGAACCTAATCCTAATCCCAAACCTAACCCTAACCCTAACCCTGACACTAACCATAAATCTAAGTGTAACTCTAACCCTAACGCTAACCCTAAGTGTAACCCTAAACCTAACCCTAACCCTTACCATAACCCTAACCCTAACCCTTACCCTAACCCTAACCCTAAACCCTAACCCTAAACCTAACCCTTACCCTAACCCTAACCCGAACCCTAACCCTAACACTAACACTAACTCTAAACCTAACCGTAAGTGTAACCTTAACCCTAACCCTAATCCTAACCCTAACACTAACCCGAACCCTAACAGTACGTGTAACGCTAACCCTAACCCTAACCCTAACCCTACGTGTAACCTTAACCCTCACCCTAACCCTAACCCTAACCCTCACCCTAACATTAACCCTAACCCTAACCCTAACGGTAACCCTAAGTGTAAACCTAATCCTAACCCTAATCCTAACCCTAACCCTAACCCTAAAAGTAACCCTAACCCTAACCCTAACCCTAAACAGAACCCTAACCCTAACCTTAACCCAAACCCTACGTGTAAACTTAACCCTAACCCTAACCCTAACCCTAACCCTAACCCTAACAGTAACCCTAAGTGTAAACCTAATCCTAACCCTAACCCTAACCCTAATCCTGAAAGTAACCGTAACACTAACCCTAACCCTAAACAGAACCCTAAACCTACACCTAATCCTAACCCTAACCTAACCCTAAGTATAACCCTGACCCTAACCCTTACCCTAACTCAAACCCTAAACCTAACCCTAACCGTTAACCTAACTCTAACGCTAACCCTAACCTGAATCCCTAACCCTAACCCTAAGTGTAACCCTAACCCAAACCCTAAACCTAAACGTAACCCTAAGCCTAACCCTAACCCTGACCCGAACCCTAACCCAAACCCTAACCCTAATCCTAACAATAGCCCTAAGTTTAACCCTAACCCTAACCCTAACCCTAACCCTAACCCTAACGCTAACCCTAAGCATAAGCCTAAACCTAACCCTAACCCTAACGCTAACCCTAATCCTAATCCCCACCCTAATCCTAACCCTAACCCTGACACTAAACCTAACCCTAAGTGTAACCCTAACCGTAAACCTAACTCTAAGTGTAAGCCTAACCCTAACCCTAACCCTAACTCTAACCCTAACCCTAACCCTAATGCTAACACTAACCCTAACCGTAACCCTAAGTGTAACCCTAACCATAACCCTAAACCTAACCCTAAGTGTAACCCTAAATCTAACCCTAACCCTAACCCTAATCCTAACCCTAATGCTAACACTAACACTAAACCTAACCATAACCCTAACACTAACTCTAACCCTAATCATAACCCTAACACTAACCCTAAACCTAAGCCTAACCCTAACCCTAACCCTAAGTGTAACCCTAACCCTAACCCTAACCCTAACCCTAACCCTAACCCTAACCCTAACCCTAACCCTAACCCTTACCCTAACCCTAACCCTAACCGTAAGTGTAACCCTAACCCTAACACTAACACTATCTCTAACCCTAACCCTAACCCTAACCCTAACCCTAACCATAAACCTAATCCTAACCGTAAGTGTAAACCTAACCCTAAACCTAACCGTAAGTGTAACCCTAACCCTAACCTAACCCTAACCCTAACCTTAACACTAACCATAACCCTAACCCTAACCCTAACCCTAAGTGTAACCCTAATCCTAACCCTAACCCTAACACTAACACTAAACCTAACCGTAAACCTAAACCTATCTCTAACCCAAACCAAAACCCTACCACTAACACTAAGCCTATCCTGAACCCTAACCCTAACCCTAACCCTAACCCTAACCCTAAACCTAACCCTAACCCTAACCTTAACCCTAACCCTAAACCAAACCTTACACCCACCCTAAGTGTAACCCTAACCCTAAGCCTTACCCTAACCATAATGCTAACCCTAAACCTAACCCTCAGCCTAACCTTAACCATAACCCTAACCCTAACCCAAACCCTAACCCTAAACCTAACACTGAACCTAACCCTAAGTGTAACCCTAAACATAACCCTAAACCGAAACCTAACCCTAACCTTAACGCTAACTCTAAGTGTAACCCTGAACTAACCCTAACCCTAACCCTAACCCTAAACTTAACACTAACCATAACCCTAACCCTAAGCCTAACCCTAAGTGTAAACTTAACCCTAACCCTAACCTTAAGTGTAACCATAACCCTAACCCTAAACCTAAGCCTAATCCTAAACCTAACCCAAACCCTAACCCTAACCCTATGTGTAACCCTAATCCTAACCGTAACCCTAACACTAACACTAAACCTAACCATAACACTAACACTAACTCTAGACCTAAACATAACCCTTACCCTAAACCTAACCCTAACCCTAACCCTAACCTTAACCCTAACCCTAAACCAAACCGTACCCTGAACACTAATTGTAACCCTAACCCTAACCCTATCCATAATGATAACCCTAAACCTAACCCTCAGCCTAACCTTAACCCTAACCCTAACCCGAACACTAAACCTAACCCTAAACCTGACCCTAACACTAAGTGTAACCCTAACCATAACCCTAACCCTAAGTGTAACCCTAACCCTAACCATAAACCTAAGCCTAAACCTAACCCTAACCCAAACCCTAACCCTAACCCTAACCTTAACCCTAACCCTAAACCAAACAGTACCCCGAACCCTAATTGTAACCCTAACCCTAACCCTAACCATAATGCTAACCCTAAACCTAACCCTCAGCCTAACCTTAACCCTAAGCCTAACCCGAACCCTAAACCTAACCCTAACCCTAAGTGTAACCCTAACTCTAACCCTAACCCTAAGTGTAACCCTAACACTAACCATAAACCTAAGCCTAAACCTAACACTACCCCAAACTCTAACCCTAACCCTAACCCTAAGTGTAACCCTAATCTGAAACGTAACACTAACACTAAAACTAAACCTAACCGTAACACTCACTCTAACTCTAGACCTAAACATAACCCTAACCCTAACCCTAACCCTAAACCTAACCCTAACCGCAACCCTAACCCTAACCCTAACCCTAACCCTAACCCTAACCCTAACCCCAACCCTAACCCTAACCCTAACCCTAAACCAAACCCTAACCCTAACCCTAACCCTAAACCTAACCATATACCTAACCCTAACCCTAACCCTAAGTGTAACCCTAACCCTACCGCTAACCCTAACATTAAGCATATGCCTAAACCTAACCCTGAACCTAATCCTAATCCCAAACCTAACCCTAACCCTAACCCTGACACTAACCATAAACCTAAGTGTAACTCTAACCCTAACGCTAACCCTAAGTGTAACCCTAAACCTAACCCTAACCCTAACCATAACCCTAACCCTAACCCTTACCCTAACCCTAACCCTAAACCCTAACCCTAAACCTAACCCTTACCCTAACCCTAACCCGAACCCTAACCCTAACACTAACACTAACTCTAAACCTAACCGTAAGTGTAACCTTAACCCTAACCCTAATCCTAACCCTAACACTAACCCTAACCCAAACAGTACGTGTAACGCTAACCCTAACCCTAACCCTAAAACTAACCCTAACCCTACGTGTAACCTTAACCCTCACCCTAACCCTAACCCTAACCCTCACCCTAACATTAACCCTAACCCTAACCCTAACGGTAACCCTAAGTGTAAACCTAATCCTAACCCTAACCCTAACCCTAACCCTAACCCTAAAAGTAACCCTAACCCTAACCCTAACCCTAAACCTAACCCAAACCCTAACCCTAACCCTATGTGTAACCCTAATCCTAACCGTAACCCTAACACTAACACTAAACCTAACCATAACACTAACACTAACTCTAGACCTAAACATAACCCTTACCCTAAACCTAACCCTAACCCTAACCCTAACCCTAACCTTAACCCTAACCCTAAACCAAACCGTACCCTGAACACTAATTGTAACCCTAACCCTAACCCTATCCATAATGATAACCCTAAACCTAACCCTCAGCCTAACCTTAACCCTAACCCTAACCCGAACCCTAAACCTAACCCTAAACCTGACCCTAACCCTAACCCTAAGTGTAACTCTAACCATAACCCTAACCCTAAGTGTAACCCTAACCCTTACCCTAAACCTAACCCTAACCCTAACCCTAACCCTAACCTTAACCCTAAACCTAAACCAAACCGTACCCCGAACCCTAATTGTAACCCTAACCCTAACCCTAACCCTAACCATAATGCTAACCCTAAACCTAACCCTCAGCCTAAACTTAACCCTAAGCCTAACCCGAACCCTAAACCTAACCCTAAACCTAACCCTAACCCTAAGTGTAACCCTAACTCTAACCCTAACCCTAAGTGTAACCCTAACACTAACCATAAACCTAAGCCTAAACCTAACACTAACCCAAACTCTAACCCTAACCCTAACCCTAAGTGTAACCCTAATCTGAACCGTAACCCTAACACTAAAACTAAACCTAACCGTAACACTCACTCTAACTCTAGACCTAAACATAACCCTAACCCTAAACCTAACCCTAAACCTAACCCTAACCGCAACCCTAACCCTAACCCTAACCCTAACCCTAACCCTAACCTTAACCCTACCCCCAACCCTACCCCTAACCCTAACCCTAAACCAAACCCTAACCCTAACCCTAACCCTAACCATAAACCTAACCCTAACCCTAACCCTAAGTGTAACCCTAACCCTACCGCTAACCCTAACATTAAGCATATGCCTAAACCTAACCCTGAACCTAATCCTAATCCCAAACCTAACCCTAACCCTAACCCTGACACTAACCATAAACCTAAGTGTAACTCTAACCCTAACGCTAACCCTAAGTGTAACCCTAAACCTAACCCTAACCCTAACCATAACCCTAACCCTAACCCTTACCCTAACCCTAACCCTAAACCCTAACCCTAAACCTAACCCTTACCCTAACCCTAACCCGAACCCTAACCCTAACACTAACACTAACTCTAAACCTAACCGTAAGTGTAACCTTAACCCTAACCCTAATCCTAACCCTAACACTAACCCTAACCCAAACAGTACATGTAACGCTAACCCTAACCCTAACCCTAACCCTAACCCTAACCCTACGTGTAACCTTAACCCTCACCCTAACCCTAACCCTAACCCTCACCCTAACATTAACCCTAACCCTAACCCTAACGGTAACCCTAAGTGTAAACCTAATCCTAACCCTAACCCTAACCCTAAAAGTAACCCTAACCCTAACCCTAACCCTAAACAGAACCCTAACCCTAACCCTAACCCAAACCCTACGTGAAAACTTAACCCTAACCCTAACCCTAACCCTAACCCTAACCCTAACAGTAACCCTAAGTGTAAACCTAATCCTAACCCTAACCCTAACCCTAACCCTGAAAGTAACCGTAACACTAACCCTAACCCTAAACAGAACCCTAAACCTACACCTAATCCTAACCCTAACCTAACCCTAAGTATAACCCTGACCCTAACCCTTACCCTAACTCAAACCCTAAACCTAACCCTAACCGTTAACCTAACTCTAACGCTAACCCTAACCTGAATCCCTAACCCTAACCCTAAGTGTAACCCTAACCCAAACCCTAAACCTAAACGTAACCCTAACCCTAACCCTAACCCTGACCCGAACCCTAACCCAAACCCTAACCCTAATCCTAACAATAGCCCTAAGTTTAACCCTAACCCTAACCCTAACCCTAACCCTAACCCTAACGCTAACCCTAAGCATAAGCCTAAACCTAACCCTAACCCTAACGCTAACCCTAATCCTAATCCCCACCCTAATCCTAACCCTAACCCTGACACTAACCCTAACCCTAAGTGTAACCCTAACCGTAAACCTAACTCTAAGTGTAAGCCTAACCCTAACCCTAACCCTAACTCTAACCCTAACCCTAACCCTAATGCTAACACTAACCCTAACCGTAACCCTAAGTGTAACCCTAACCATAACCCTAAACCTAACCCTAAGTGTAACCCTAAATCTAACCCTAACCCTAACCCTAATCCTAACCCTAATGCTAACACTAACACTAAACCTAACCATAACCCTAACACTAAGTCTAACCCTAATCATAACCCTAACACTAACCCTAAACTTAAGCCTAACCCTAACCCTAACCCTAAGTGTAACCCTAACCCTAACCCTAACCCTAACCCTAACACTAACCCTAACCCTAACCCTTACCCTAACCCTAACCCTAACCGTAAGTGTAACCCTAACCCTAACACTAACACTATCTCTAACCCTAACCCTAACCCTAACCCTAACCCTAACCATAAACCTAATCCTAACCGTAAGTGTAACCCTAACCCTAAACCTAACCGTAAGTGTAACCCTAACCCTAACCCTAACCCTAACCCTAACCCTAACCTTAACACTAACCATAACCCTAACCCTAACCCTAACCCTAAGTGTAACCCTAATCCTAACCCTAACCCTAACACTAACACTAAACCTAACCGTAAACCTAAACCTATCTCTAACCCTAACCAAAACCCTAACACTAACACTAAGCCTATCCTGAACCCTAACCCTAACCCTAACCCTAAACCCTAAACCAAACCTAAACCAAACCTTACACCCACCCTAAGTGTAACCCTAACCCTAAGCCTTACCCTAACCATAATGCTAACCCTAAACCTAACCCTCAGCCTAACCTTAACCATAACCCTAACCCTAACCCAAACCCTAACCCTAAACCTAACACTGAAACTAACCCTAAGTGTAACCCTAAACATAACCCTAAACCGAAACCTAACCCTAACCTTAACGCTAACTCTAAGTGTAACCCTGAACTAACCCTAACCCTAACCCTAACCCTAAACTTAACACTAACCATAACCCTCACCCTAAGCCTAACCCTAAGTGTAAACTTAACCCTAACCCTAACCCTAAGTGTAACCATAACCCTAACCCTAAACCTAAGCCTAATCCTAAACCTAACCCAAACCCTAACCCTAACCCTATGTGTAACCCTAATCCTAACCGTAACCCTAACACTAATACTAAACCTGACCATAACACTAACACTAACTCTAGACCCAAACATAACCCTTACCCTAAACCTAACCCTAACCCTAACCCTAACCCTAAACTTAACCCTAACCCTAAACCAAACCGTACCCTGAACACTAATTGTAACCCTAACCCTAACCCTATCCATATTGATAACCCTAAACCTAACCCTCAGCCTAACCTTAACCCTAACCCTAACCCGAACCCTAAACCTAACCCTAAACCTGACCTTAACCCAAAGTGTAACCCTAACCATAACCCTAACCCTAAGTGTAACCCTAACCCTAACCATAAACCTAAGCCTAAACCTAACCCTAACCCTAACCCTAACCCTAACCTTAACCCTAACCCTAACCCTAAAGCAAACCGTACCCCGAACCCTAATTGTAACCCTAACCCTAACCCTAACCCTAACCCTAATGCTAACCCTAACCCTAAACCTAACCCTCAGCCTAACCTTAACCCTAAGCCTAACCCGAACCCTAAACCTAACCCTAACCCTAACCCTAACCCTAAGTGTAACCCTAACTCTAACCCTAACCCTAAGTGTAACCCTAACACTAACCATAAACCTAAGCCTAAACCTAACACTAACCCAAACTCTAACCCAAACCCAAACCCTAAGTGTAACCCTAATCTGAACCGTAACCCTAACACTAAAACTAAACCTAACCGTAACACTCACTCTAACTCTAGACCTAAACATAACCCTAACCCTAACCCTAACCCTAACCCTAACCCTAACCCTAACCCTAACCCCAACCCTAACCCTAACCCTAACCCTAAACCAAACCCTAACCCTAACCCTAACCCTAAACCTAACCATAAACCTAACCCTAACCCTAACCCTAAGTGTAACCCTAACCCTACCGCTAACCCTAACATTAAGCATATGCCTAAACCTAACCCTGAACCTAATCCTAATCCCAAACCTAACCCTAACCCTAACCCTGACACTAACCATAAACCTAAGTGTAACTCTAACCCTAACGCTAACCCTAAGTGTAACCCTAAACCTAACCCTAACCCTAACCATAACCCTAACCCTAACCCTTACCCTAACCCTAACCCTAAACCCTAACCCTAAACCTAACCCTTACCCTAACCCTAACCCGAACCCTAACCCTAACACTAACACTAACTCTAAACCTAACCGTAAGTGTAACCTTAACCCTAACCCTAATCCTAACCCTAACACTAACCCTAACCCAAACAGTACGTGTAACGCTAACCCTAACCCTAACCTAACCCTAACCCAAACCCTACGTGTAACCTTAACCCTCACCCGAACCCTAACCCTAACCCTCACCCTAACATTAACCCTAACCCTAACCCTAACGGTAACCCTAAGTGTAAACCTAATCCTAACCCTAACCCTAACCCTAACCCTAACCCTAAAAGTAACCCTAACCCTAACCCTAACCCTAACCCTAACCCTAACCCTAACCCTAACCCAAACCCTACGTGTAAACTTAACCCTAACCCTAACCCTAACCCTAACCCTAACAGTAACCCTAAGTGTAAACCTAATCCTAACCCTAACCCTAACCCTAACCCTGAAAGTAACCGTAACACTAACCCTAACCCTAAACAGAACCCTAAACCTACACCTAATCCTAACCCTAACCTAACCCTAAGTATAACCCTGACCCTAACCCTAACCCTAACTCAAACCCTAAACCTAACCCTAACCGGAAACCTAACTCTAACGCTAACCCTAACCTGAATCCCTAACCCTAACCCTAAGTGTAACCCTAACCCAAACCCTAAACCTAAACGTAACCCTAACCCTAACCCTAACCCTGACCCGAACCCTAACCCAAACCCTAACCCTAATCCTAACAATAGCCCTAAGTTTAACCCTAACCCTAACCCTAACCCTAACCCTAACCCTAACGCTAACCCTAAGCATAAGCCTAAACCTAACCCTAACCCTAACGCTAACCCTAATCCTAATCCCCACCCTAATCCTAACCCTAACCCTAACACTAACCCTAACCCTAACCCTAACCCTAACCCTAACCCTAACCCTAACCCTAACCCTAACCCTAACCCTAACCCTAACCCTAACCCTAACCCTAACCCTAACCCTAACCCTAACCCTACGTGTAACCTTAACCCTCACCCTAACCCTAACCCTAACCCTCACCCTAACATTAACCCTAACCCTAACCCTAACGGTAACCCTAAGTGTAAACCTAATCCTAACCCTAACCCTAACCCTAAAAGTAACCCTAACCCTAACCCTAACCCTAAACAGAACCCTAACCCTAACCCTAACCCAAACCCTACGTGTAAACTTAACCCTAACCCTAACCCTAACCCTAACCCTAACCCTAACAGTAACCCTAAGTGTAAACCTAATCCTAACCCTAACCCTAACCCTAACCCTGAAAGTAACCGTAACACTAACCCTAACCCTAAACAGAACCCTAAACCTACACCTAATCCTAACCCTAACCTAACCCTAAGTATAACCCTGACCCTAACCCTAACCCTAACTCAAACCCTAAACCTAACCCTAACCGTTAACCTAACTCTAACGCTAACCCTAACCTGAATCCCTAACCCTAACCCTAAGTGTAACCCTAACCCAAACCCTAAACCTAAACGTAACCCTAACCCTAACCCTAACCCTGACCCGAACCCTAACCCAAACCCTAACCCTAATCCTAACAATAGCCCTAAGTTTAACCCTAACCCTAACCCTAACCCTAACCCTAACCCTAACCCTAACCCTAAGCATAAGCCTAAACCTAACCCTAACCCTAACGCTAACCCTAATCCTAATCCCCACCCTAATCCTAACCCTAACCCTGACACTAACCCTAACCCTAAGTGTAACCCTAACCGTAAACCTAACTCTAAGTGTAAGCCTAACCCTAACCCTAACCCTAACTCTAACCCTAACCCTAACCCTAATGCTAACACTAACCCTAACCGTAACCCTAAGTCTAACCCTAACCATAACCCTAAACCTAACCCTAAGTGTAACCCTAAATCTAACCCTAACCCTAACCCTAATCCTAACCCTAATGCTAACACTAACACTAAACCTAACCATAACCCTAACACTAAGTCTAACCCTAATCATAACCCTAACACTAACCCTAAACTTAAGCCTAACCCTAACCCTAACCCTAAGTGTAACCCTAACCCTAACCCTAACCCTAACCCTAACCCTAACCCTAACCCTAACCCTAACCCTTACCCTAACCCTAACCCTAACCGTAAGTGTAACCCTAACCCTAACACTAACACTATCTCTAACCCTAACCCTAACCCTAACCCTAACCCTAACCATAAACCTAATCCTAACCGTAAGTGTAACCCTAACCCTAAACCTAACCGTAAGTGTAACCCTAACCCTAACCCTAACCTTAACCCTAACCCTAACCTTAACACTAACCATAACCCTAACCCTAACCCTAACCCTAAGTGGAACCCTAATCCTAACCCTAACCCTAACACTAACACTAAACCTAACCGTAAACCTAAACCTATCTCTAACCCTAACCAAAACCCTAACACTAACACTAAGCCTATCCTGAACCCTAACCCTAACCCTAACCCTAACCCTAAACCTAACCCTAACCCTAACCTTAACCCTAACCCTAAACCAAACCTTACACCCACCCTAAGTGTAACCCTAACCCTAAGCCTTACCCTAACCATAATGCTAACCCTAAACCTAACCCTCAGCCTAACCTTAACCATAACCCTAACCCTAACCCAAACCCTAACCCTAAACCTAACACTGAACCTAACCCTAAGTGTAACCCTAAACATAACCCTAAACCGAAACCTAACCCTAACCTTAACGCTAACTCTAAGTGTAACCCTGAACTAACCCTAACCCTAACCCTAACCCTAAACTTAACACTAACCATAACCCTAACCCTAAGCCTAACCCTAAGTGTAAACTTAACCCTAACCCTAACCCTAAGTGTAACCATAACCCTAACCCTAAACCTAAGCCTAATCCTAAACCTAACCCAAACCCTAACCCTAACCCTATGTGTAACCCTAATCCTAACCGTAACCCTAACACTAATACTAAACCTGACCATAACACTAACACTAACTCTAGACCCAAACATAACCCTTACCCTAAACCTAACCCTAACCCTAACCCTAACCCTAACCTTAACCCTAACCCTAAACCAAACCGTACCCTGAACACTAATTGTAACCCTAACCCTAACCCTATCCATAATGATAACCCTAAACCTAACCCTCAGCCTAACCTTAACCCTAACCCTAACCCGAACCCTAAACCTAACCCTAAACCTGACCCTAACCCTAAGTGTAACCCTAACCATAACCCTAACCCTAAGTGTAACCCTAACCCTAACCATAAACCTAACCCTAACCCTAACCCTAACCCTAAACCTAACCCTAACCCTAACCTTAACCCTAACCCTAAACCAAACCGTACCCCGAACCCTAATTGTAACCCTAACCCTAACCCTAACCCTAACCATAATGCTAACCCTAAACCTAACCCTCAGCCTAACCTTAACCCTAAGCCTAACCCGAACCCTAACTCTAACCCTAACCCTAACCCTAATGCTAACACTAACCCTAACCGTAACCCTAAGTGTAACCCTAACCATAACCCTAAACCTAACCCTAAGTGTAACCCTAAATCTAACCCTAACCCTAACCCTAATCCTAACCCTAATGCTAACACTAACACTAAACCTAACCATAACCCTAACACTAACTCTAACCCTAATCATAACCCTAACCCTAACCCTAACCCTAACCCTAACCCTAACCCTAACCCTAACCCTAACCCTAACCCTAACCCTAACCCTAACCCTAACCCTAACCCTAACCCTAACCCTAACCCTAACCCTTACCCTAACCCTAACCCTAACCGTAAGTGTAACCCTAACACTAACACTATCTCTAACCCTAACCCTAACCCTAACCCTAACCCTAACCATAAACCTAATCCTAACCGTAAGTGTAACCCTAACCCTAAACCTAACCGTAAGTGTAACCCTAACCCTAACCCTAACCCTAACCCTAACCCTAACCCTAACACTAACCATAACCCTAACCCTAACCCTAACCCTAAGTGTAACCCTAATCCTAACCCTAACCCTAACACTAACACTAAACCTAACCGTAAACCTAAACCTATCTCTAACCCTAACCAAAACCCTAACACTAACACTAAGCCTATCCTGAACCCTAACCCTAACCCTAACCCTAACCCTAAACCTAACCCTAACCCTAACCTTAACCCTAACCCTAAACCAAACCTTACACCCACCCTAAGTGTAACCCTAACCCTAAGCCTTACCCTAACCATAATGCTAACCCTAAACCTAACCCTCAGCCTAACCTTAACCA
>NW_027422466.1:27500-71214 GCF_037893015.1 Macrotis lagotis
AACCCCAACCCTAAACCTAACCCTAACCCTAACCTTAACACTAAATGTAACCCTAACCCTAACCCTATCCCTAACCCTAACCCTAACCCTAACCCTAAACCTAACCCTAACCTTAACCCTAAGTGTAACTCTAACCCTAACCCTAAACCTAACCGTAACCCTGACCCGAACCCTTACCCTACCCCAACCCTAAACCTAATCCTAAACCAAACCCTATCCCAAACCCTAACCCTAACCCTAACCCTAACCCTAACCTTAAGTATAACACTAACCCTAACGCTAACCCTAACCCGAACCCTAATGTTAACCCTAACCCTAACCTTAAGCCTAACTGTAACCCTAACCATAACCCTAAACCTAACACTAACCCTCAGTGTATCCCTAACCCTAAACCTAACCCTAGCCCTAACCCTAATCCTAACCATAAACCTAATCCTAACCGTAAGTGTAACCCTAACCCTAAACCTAACCGTAAGTGTAACCCTAACCCCCTAACCCTAACCCTAACCTTAACCCTAACCCTAACCCTAACCCTAAGTGTAACCCTAATCCTAACCCTAACCCTAACACTAACACTAAACCTAACCATAAACCTAAACCTATCTCTAACCCTAACCAAAACCCTAACACTAACATTAAGCCTGTCCTGAACCCTAACCCTAACCCTAACCCTAACCCTAACCCTAAACCTAACCCTAACCCTAACCTTAACCCTAACCCTAAACCAAACCTTACACCCACCCTAAGTGTAACCCTAACCCTAAGCCTTACCCTAACCATAATGCTAACCCTAAACCTAACCCTCAGCCTAACCTTAACCATAACCCTAACCATACCCAAACCCTAACCCTAAACCTAACACTGAACCTAACCCTAAGTGTAACCCTAAACATAACCCTAAACCGAAACCTAACCCTAACCTTAACGCTAACTCTAAGTGTAACCCTGAACTAACCCTAACCCTAACCCTAACCCTAACCTTAACACTAACCATAACCCTAACCCTAAGCCTAACCCTAAGTGTAAACGTAACCCTAACCCTAACCCTAAGTGTAACCATAACCCTAACCCTAAACCTAAGACTAATCCTAAACCTAACCCAAACCCTAACCCTAACCCTAAGTGTAACCCTAATCCTAACCGTAACCCTAACCCTAACACTAACACTAAACCTAACCATAACACTAACACTAACTCTAGACCTAAACATAACCCTAACCCTAACCCTAAACCAAACCCTAACCCTAACCCTAACCTTAACCCTAACCCTAAACCAAACCGTACCCTGAACACTAATTGTAACCCTAACCATAACCCTATCCATAATGATAACCCTAAACCTAACCCTCAGCCTAACCTTAACCCTAACCCTAACCCGAACCCTAAACCTAACCCTAAACCTGACCCTAACCCTAAGTGTAACCCTAACCATAACCCTAACCCTAAGTGTAACCCTAACCCTAACCATAAACCTAAGCCTAAACCTAACCCTAACCCAAAACCTAACCCTAACCCTAACCTTAACCCTAACCCTAAACCAAACCGTACCCCGAACCCTAATTGTAACCCTAACCCTAACCCTAACCCTAACCATAAGCCTAACCCTAAACCTAACCCTAACCCTAACCCTAAACCTAACCCTAACCCTAACCCTAACCCTAACCCTAACCCTAACCCTAACCCTAAGTGTAACCCTAACTCTAACCCTAACCCTAAGTGTAACTCTAACACTAACCATAAACCTAAGCCTAAACCTAACACTAACCCAAACTCTAACCCTAACCCTAACCCTAAGTGTAACCCTAATCTGAACCGTAACCCTAACACTAAAACTAAACCTAACCCTAACACTCACTCTAACTCTAGACCTAAACATAACCCTAACCCTAACCCTAACCCTAAACCTAACCCTAACCGCAACCCTAACCCTAACCCTAACCCTAACCCTAACCCTAACCCTAACCCCAACCCTAACCCTAACCCTAACCCTAAACCATTCCCTAACCCTAACCCTAACCCTAAACCTAACCATAAACCTAACCCTAACCCTAACCCTAAGTGTAACCCTAACCCTACCGCTAACCCTAACATTAAGCATATGCCTAAACCTAACCCTGAACCTAATCCTAATCCCAAACCTAACCCTAACCCTAACCCTGACACTAACCATAAACCTAAGTGTAACTCTAACCCTAACGCTAACCCTAAGTGTAACCCTAAACCTAACCCTAACCCTAACCCTAACCCTAACCCTAACCCTTACCCTAACCCTAACCCGAACCCTAACCCTTACCCTAACCCTAACCCGAACCCTAACCCTAACACTAACACTAACTCTAAACCTAACCGTAAGTGTAACCTTAACCCTAAACCTAATCCTAACCCTAACACTAACCCTAACCCAAACAGTACGTGTAACGCTAACCCTAACCCTAACCCTAACCCTAACCCTAACCCTACGTGTAAACTTAACCCTCACCCTAACCCTAACCCTAACCCTCACCCTAACATTAACCCTAACCCTAACCCTAACGGTAACCCTAAGTGTAAACCTAATCCTAACCCTAACCCTAACCCTAACCCTAAAAGTAACCCTAACCCTAACCCTAACCCTAAACAGAACCCTAACCCTAACCCTAACCCAAACCCTACGTGTAAACTTAACCCTAACCCTAACCCTAACCCTAACCCTAACCCTAACAGTAACCCTAAGTGTAAACCTAATCCTAACCCTAACCCTAACCCTAACCCTGAAAGTAACCGTAACACTAACCCTAACCCTAAACAGAACCCTAAACCTACACCTAATCCTAACCCTAACCTAACCCTAAGTATAACCCTGACCCTAACCCTAACCCTAACTCAAACCCTAAACCTAACCCTAACCGGAAACCTAACTCTAACGCTAACCCTAACCTGAATCCCTAACCCTAACCCTAAGTGTAACCCTAACCCAAACCCTAAACCTAAACGTAACCCTAACCCTAACCCTAACCCTGACCCGAACCCTAAGCCAAACCCTAACCCTAATCCTAACAATAGCCCTAAGTTTAACCCTAACCCTAACCCTAACCCTAACCCTAACGCTAACCCTAAGCATAAGCCTAAACCTAACCCTAACCCTAACGCTAACCCTAATCCTAATCCCCACCCTAATCCTAACCCTAACCCTGACACTAACCCTAACCCTAAGTGTAACCCTAACCGTAAACCTAACTCTAAGTGTAAGCCTAACCCTAACCCTAACCCTAACTCTAACCCTAACCCTAACCCTAATGCTAACACTAACCCTAACCGTAACCCTAAGTGTAACCCTAACCATAACCCTAAACCTAACCCTAAGTGTAACCCTAAATCTAACCCTAACCCTAACCCTAATCCTAACCCTAATGCTAACACTAACACTAACCCTAACCATAACCCTAACACTAACTCTAACCCTAATCATAACCCTAACACTAACCCTAAACCTAAGCCTAACCCTAACCCTAACCCTAAGTGTAACCCTAACCCTAACCCTAACCCTAACCCTAACCCTAACCCTAACCCTAACCCTAACCCTTACCCTAACCCTAACCCTAACCGTAAGTGTAACCCTAACCCTAACACTAACACTATCTCTAACCCTAACCCTAACCCTAACCCTAACCATAAACCTAATCCTAACCGTAAGTGTAACCCTAACCCTAAACCTAACCGTAAGTGTAACCCTAACCCTAACCCTAACCCTAACCCTAACCTTAACACTAACCATAACCCTAACCCTAACCCTAACCCTAAGTGTAACCCTAATCCTAACCCTAACCCTAACACTAACACTAAACCTAACCGTAAACCTAAACCTATCTCTAACCCTAACCAAAACCCTAACACTAACACTAAGCCTATCCTGAACCCTAACCCTAACCCTAACCCTAACCCTAACCCTAAACCTAACCCTAACCCTAACCTTAACCCTAACCCTAAACCAAACCTTACACCCACCCTAAGTGTAACCCTAACCCTAAGCCTTACCCTAACCATAATGCTAACCCTAAACCTAACCCTCAGCCTAACCTTAACCATAACCCTAACCCTAACCCAAACCCTAACCCTAAACCTAACACTGAACCTAACCCTAAGTGTAACCCTAAACATAACCCTAAACCGAAACCAAACCCTAACCTTAACGCTAACTCTAAGTGTAACCCTGAACTAACCCTAACCCTAACCCTAACCCTAAACTTAACACTAACCATAACCCTAACCCTAAGCCTAACCCTAAGTGTAAACTTAACCCTAACCCTAACCCTAAGTGTAACCATAACCCTAACCCTAAACCTAAGCCTAATCCTAAACCTAACCCAAACCCTAACCCTAACCCTAAGTGTAACCCTAATCCTAACCGTAACCCTAACACTAACCATAAACCTAAGCCTAAACCTAACACTAACCCAAACTCTAACCCTAACCCTAACCCTAAGTGTAACCCTAATCTGAACCGTAACCCTAACACTAAAACTAAACCTAACCGTAACACTCACTCTAACTCTAGACCTAAACATAACCCTAACCCTAACCCTAACCCTAAACCTAACCCTAACCGCAACCCTAACCCTAACCCTAACCCTAACCCTAACCCTAACCCTAACCCCAACCCTAACCCTAACCCTAACCCTAAACCAAACCCTAACCCTAACCCTAACCCTAAACCTAACCATAAACCTAACCCTAACCCTAACCCTAAGTGTAACCCTAACCCTACCGCTAACCCTAACATTAAGCATATGCCTAAACCTAACCCTGAACCTAATCCTAATCCCAAACCTAACCCTAACCCTAACCCTGACACTAACCATAAACCTAAGTGTAACTCTAACCCTAACGCTAACCCTAAGTGTAACCCTAAACCTAACCCTAACCCTAACCATAACCCTAACCCTAACCCTAACCCTAACCCTAACCCTAAACCCTAACCCTAACCCGAACCCTAACCCTAACCCTAACCCGAACCCTAACCCTAACACTAACACTAACTCTAAACCTAACCGTAAGTGTAACCTTAACCCTAACCCTAATCCTAACCCTAACACTAACCCTAACCCAAACAGTACGTGTAACGCTAACCCTAACCCTAACCCTAACCCTAACCCTAACCCTACGTGTAACCTTAACCCTCACCCTAACCCTAACCCTAACCCTCACCCTAACATTAACCCTAACCCTAACCCTAACGGTAACCCTAAGTGTAAACCTAATCCTAACCCTAACCCTAACCCTAACCCTAAAAGTAACCCTAACCCTAACCCTAACCCTAAACAGAACCCTAACCCTAACCCTAACCCAAACCCTACGTGTAAACTTAACCCTAACCCTAACCCTAACCCTAACCCTAACCCTAACAGTAACCCTAAGTGTAAACCTAATCCTAATCCTAACCCTAACCCTAACCCTAACCCTGAAAGTAACCGTAACACTAACCCTAACCCTAAACAGAACCCTAAACCTACACCTAATCCTAACCCTAACCTAACCCTAAGTATAACCCTGACCCTAACCCTAACCCTAACTCTAACCCTAACCCTAACCCTAACCTAAGAATCCCTAACCCTAACCCTAAGTGTAACCCTAACCCAAACCCTAAACCTAAACGTAACCCTAACCCTAACCCTAACCCTGACCCGAACCCTAAGCCAAACCCTAACCCTAATCCTAACAATAGCCCTAAGTTTAACCCTAACCCTAACCCTAACCCTAACCCTAACCCTAACGCTAACCCTAAGCATAAGCCTAAACCTAACCCTAACCCTAACGCTAACCCTAATCCTAATCCCCACCCTAATCCTAACCCTAACCCTGACACTAACCCTAACCCTAAGTGTAACCCTAACCGTAAACCTAACTCTAAGTGTAAGCCTAACCCTAACCCTAACCCTAACTCTAACCCTAACCCTAACCCTAATGCTAACACTAACCCTAACCGTAACCCTAAGTGTAACCCTAACCATAACCCTAAACCTAACCCTAAGTGTAACCCTAAATCTAACCCTAACCCTAACCCTAATCCTAACCCTAATGCTAACACTAACACTAAACCTAACCATAACCCTAACACTAACTCTAACCCTAATCATAACCCTAACACTAACCCTAAACCTAAGCCTAACCCTAACCCTAACCCTAAGTGTAACCCTAACCCTAACCCTAACCCTAACCCTAACCCTAACCCTAACCCTAACCCTAACCCTAATCCCTAACCCTTACCCTAACCCTAACCGTAAGTGTAACCCTAACCCTAACACTAACACTATCTCTAACCCTAACCCTAACCCTAACCCTAACCCTAACCATAAACCTAATCCTAACCGTAAGTGTAACCCTAACCCTAAACCTAACCGTAAGGGTAACCCTAACCCTAACCCTAACCCTAACCCTAACCTTAACACTAACCATAACCCTAACCCTAACCCTAACCCTAAGTGTAACCCTAATCCTAACCCTAACCCTAACACTAACACTAAACCTAACCGTAAACCTAAACCTATCTCGAACCCTAACCAAAACCCTAACACTAACACTAAGCCTATCCTGAACCCTAACCCTAACCCTAACCCTAACCCTAAACCTAACCCTAACCCTAACCTTAACCCTAACCCTAAACCAAACCTTACACCCACCCTAAGTGTAACCCTAACCCTAAGCCTTACCCTAACCATAATGCTAACCCTAAACCTAACCCTCAGCCTAACCTTAACCATAACCCTAACCCTAACCCAAACCCTAACCCTAAACCTAACACTGAACCTAACCCTAAGTGTAACCCTAAACATAACCCTAAACCGAAACCTAACCCTAACCTTAACGCTAACTCTAAGTGTAACCCTGAACTAACCCTAACCCTAACCCTAACCCTAAACTTAACACTAACCATAACCCTAACCCTAAGCCTAACCCTAAGTGTAAACTTAACCCTAACCCTAACCCTAACCATAACCCTAACCCTAAACCTAAGCCTAATCCTAAACCTAACCCAAACCCTAACCCTAACCCTATGTGTAACCCTAATCCTAACCGTAACCCTAACACTAACACTAAACCTAACCATAACACTAACACTAACTCTAGACCTAAACATAACCCTTACCCTAAACCTAACCCTAACCCTAACCCTAACCCTAACCTTAACCCTAACCCTAAACCAAACCGTACCCTGAACACTAATTGTAACCCTAACCATAACCCTATCCATAATGATAACCCTAAACCTAACCCTCAGCCTAACCTTAACCCTAACCCTAACCAGAACCCTAAACCTAACCCTAAACCTGACCCTAACCCTAAGTGTAACCCTAACCATAACCCTAACCCTAAGTGTAACCCTAACCCTAACCATAAACCTAAGCCTAAACCTAACCCTAACCCAAACCCTAACCCTAACCCTAACCTTAACCCTAACCCTAAACCAAACCGTACCCCGAACCCTAATTGTAACCCTAACCCTAACCCTAACCCTAACCATAATGCTAACCCTAAACCTAACCCTCAGCCTAACCTTAACCCTAAGCCTAACCCGAACCCTAAACCTAACCCTAACCCTAAGTGTAACCCTAACTCTAACCCTAACCCTAAGTGTAACCCTAACACTAACCATAAACCTAAGCCTAAACCTAACACTAACCCAAACTCTAACCCTAACCCTAAACCTAAGTGTAACCCTAATCTGAACCGTAACCCTAACACTAAAACTAAACCTAACCGTAACACTCACTCTAACTCTAGACCTAAACATAACCCTAACCCTAACCCTAACCCTAAACCTAACCCTAACCCTAACCCTAACCCTAACCCTAACCCTAACCCTAACCCTAACCCTAACCCTAAACCTAACCCTAACCCTAACCCTAACCCTAAACCAAACCCTAACCCTAACCCTAACCCTAAACCTAACCATAAACCTAACCCTAACCCTAACCCTAAGTGTAACCCTAACCCTACCGCTAACCCTAACATTAAGCATATGCCTAAACCTAACCCTGAACCTAATCCTAATCCCAAACCTAACCCTAAACCTAACCCTGACACTAACCATAAACCTAAGTGTAACTCTAACCCTAACGCTAACCCTAAGTGTAACCCTAAACCTAACCCTAACCCTAACCATAACCCTAACCCTAACCCTAACCCTAACCCTAACCCTAACCCTAACCCTAAACCTAACCCTTACCCTAACCCTAACCCGAACCCTAACCCTAACACTAACACTAACTCTAAACCTAACCGTAAGTGTAACCTTAACCCTAACCCTAATCCTAACCCTAACACTAACCCTAACCCAAACAGTACGTGTAACGCTAACCCTAACCCTAACCCTAACCCTAACCCTAACCCTACGTGTAACCTTAACCCTCACCCTAACCCTAACCCTAACCCTCACCCTAACATTAACCCTAACCCTAACCCTAACGGTAACCCTAAGTGTAAACCTAATCCTAACCCTAACCCTAACCCTAACCCTAACCCTAAAAGTAACCCTAACCCTAACCCTAACCCTAAACAGAACCCTAACCCTAACCCTAACCCAAACCCTACGTGTAAACTTAACCCTAACCCTAACCCTAACCCTAACCCTAACCCTAACAGTAACCCTAAGTGTAAACCTAACCCTAACCCTAAACATAACACTAACACTAACCCTAACCCTAACCCTAAGCCTAACCCTAACCCTAACCCTAAGTGTAACCCTAACAGAAACCCTAACCCTAACCCTAACCCTAACCCTAACACTTACCCTAACCCTTACCCTAACCCTAACCCTAACCATAAGTGTAACCCTAACCCTAACACTAACCCTAACCCTAACCCTAACCCTAACCCTGTCCCTAACCCTAGCCCTAACCCTAAACCTAACCCTAATCCTTACTCTAAACGTAAGTGTAACCCTAACCCTAACCGTAACCCTAACCCTAACCCTATCCCTAACACTAACCCTAACCGTAACCCTAACTCTAAACCTAAGTGTAATCCTAACCCTAACCCTAAACCTAACCCTAACCCTAACACTAACCCTAAGTGTAACCCTAACCCTAAACCTAACCCTAAGTATAACCCTAACCCTAACCCTAACCCTAACCCCAACCCTAACCCTACCCCTAACCCTAACCTTAACACTAACCCTAACCCTAACATTAACACTACGTGTAACTCTAACCCTAACCCTAAACGTAACCCTAACCCTGACTCTAACCCTTACCCTACCCCAACCCTAAACCTAATCCTAAACCAAACCCTATCCCAAACCCTAACCCTAATCCTAACCCTAACCCTAACCCTAACCCTATCCCTAACCCTAACCCTAACCCTAACCCTAGCCCTAACCTTAACCCTAAGTGTAACCCTAACCCTAACCCTAAACCTAACCGAAACCGGGACCCGAACCCTTACCCTACCCCAACCCTAAACCTAATCCTAAACCAAACCCTATCCCAAACCCTAACCCTAACCCTAACCCTAACCTTAAGTGTAACCCTAACCCTAACGCTATCCCTAACCCGAACCCTAACGCTAACCCTAACCCTAACCCTAAACCTAAATGTAACCCGAACCATAACCCTAAACCTAACACTAACCCTCAGTGTATCCCTAACCCTAAACCTAACCCTAGCCCTAACCCTAATTCTAACCATAAACCTAATCCTAACCGTAAGTGTAACCCTAACCCTAAACCTAACTGTAAGTGTAACCATAACCCGAACCCTAACCCTAACACTAACCCTAACCCTAACACTAACCCTGACTCTAATCCTAAGTATAACCCTAACCCTAAACCTAACCCTAACCCTTCCCCTAAGCCTAACTCTAACCCTAACCCTAACCCTAAACCTAACCCTAAACCTAACCCTAACCCTAAACCTATCCCTAACCCTAACACTAACCCTAAGTGTAACCCTAACCCTAACCCTAACCCTAACCCTAACCCTAACCCTAACCCTAACCCTAACCCTAACCTAATCCTAACCCTAAGTGTAACCCTAACCCTAACCCTAACCCTAACCCTAACCCTAACCCTAACCCTAACCCTAACCCTAACCCTAACCCTAACCCTAACCCTAACCCTAACCCTTAATCAATGATTTGAAAAAATTCCAATGCACAATGGGAATATTAAATAATAAATATTTCTCATCTTATATTTCTTCTGCAAGCCCCTTCCCCCAAATATAACATATTTCCTTAAAGGGAGTTAATAAAGGAGCTTTCTTATCTTTTCATTGGATCTTAGTGAGAATCTGAATACAGTTATCCATAGAGTTAAACTTAAGTGATTTAATTCCAAGATGAAGTTAAAAATAGCAGTGTTTCATTCAGTCCTTTTTCATGCAGTGCCTAGATTGTAAACATGAAGACAAATATAACCAGAGTTAATTACAAGGACTTGAGAAGTGAAACATGGAAACAAAAGGGACATATGCCAGATATAGACCTGGATCTACTACGCTAGGAATTCTCACGGAGTGTAACATAGTTGAGCTATGCTTAGCCGAAAACATGCACCATATGCTGAAACTTGATTCAGTTGAACAAAATTCATTCATTCCATAAATATGCACTGGGTGAGGATAAAAAAAAGATTAAAGTGGTCCCACTGGGCTTTTAGAGTTGAATTGTAGAGATATGTCATGCTCATTTTACCTATATCTTAAATGGAATTCAAAACCCCATCAGTGTGGACGCTATTTGCTAATACAAATCACGACCCATCCCCATCCTTCCATAAATCATAAAACCAAGGTGCTACCATAGCTTTCATCGGAGCTGTCTTTCTGTTGTTTTCCATATTGGCTGTGTGGCTATTCCCATTCCAGTCATACACATCCTTGAAGGCATCTGTCATGTCATTTCCTTGGTACCAATAATCCCTGCTTACATGCTATATTCTTCTTACATCAATCAACTGATGCACAAGCATGTATGAGTCTTTAACAAGTGTCAGACACTGTGCTAAGCACTTAGAATAAAAAGAAAAAAACTAAGATTTTTCTCTGTCTCATAGGAGTTTACTTTTCTTATATAGGAGACAACAGATATGTAATTTGATATATATATCTCATACTTAGAAAATAGAAGATAGCCACAGAGAGGACGATACTAGCAGTTACGAGGAGAGAAAAGAATTACTGTGGTACACAATGTTGCAGTTTATTGCCCTTTGATTAATAGTTAATAGTTAACTACAATTAACTACAATTCTAATTGTATTCCGTGATTGGCAACTAAGACATCTATATTACTACTGGGAGAATAAAGATGTTAAAAAATAACTTTTGAAAAAATAGGAACATGGAAACCATTATACCATCTCCTCTTCCTGATCAGTATCTACCCTAATTCACTGTCCACCTGCAGTTCTTTTCCAAGATATTTATGAACTCATTAAATAATCTAGATTAATTAAATCATCTAGATCATATGTCTCATATATTTTAAGTATTACTGCTTACCTTGTCATTTCCTGGGGAACCAATCTCAAAAAAAAAAAAATCCTCCCTTACAAGAAAACATTGAAAGCAAATGTATGGAAGCCAAACAAAACAATCCATTGGCCATGGCTGACATTATCTATGACAGTGTGTTTTCATCTAATATGACCATATCTGCTATCCATTCATCAGGACAATATATCCTACATGTCCACTATAACAGTACAGATTCCTCCATACCTATTACCTGTCATCTTTGGGCCAAGAGGAAAGAAGAATGTTTCAACATTAGTAATGTTTATTTCATAGATCAGAGTTCTAATCTTATCCAGTGTTGTGTAACTATAGATTTATTATGACCATTGTATAATTTTTTCTTGGTTTTACTAATTTGACTTTGTATGAATTCATATATAATTCAACATTTTTTAGAGTGCAATAATATCACATTACATTCAGATGCCATAAATTGTTCAGTCATCTCCTAATTTATAGACACTCCCTTCTCAAGTTTTTCACTAACAAAACATGTCCTTATACAATTTTTGATATACTTAACCTTGGCTCATGTTTAAGTAGTGATACAGAGGATTTAGTGCTTTTTTTCTACTAAAATTGCTATTTCAAGAATGGTTGGACGAATTCATAGTTCCACCGATAGTGCATTAGTATACCTAATTCACCATAGCAACAAGAATGCTTGAAAATTAGTCATTCTTTTAAAAATTTGTTCCACTGCTGCCGGGTTTTTATTTACAACGCCGGCTTCTTTATGCTAGTCCGTCCTCTTACTCACCAGTCCAAGCATGATGAGTCTTCGGGGTACCTCCGGCCCCCACTCTTTGATGGGGGAAGAACCAGACAGAGCGCCTGAGGTGGATAATGAGTCTTTATTCTTCTGTGATCACATCCCGCTCTCCCCAACCTCTCAGCAGACACTTTTATCCCCTCTGTCCTCCCTCCCATGAACTCTTACTCAATGAGGGGCCGAGTTCTGTAACATTCCCTTATAAGGTGATTATGTTTCCCCCTCTAAGCGACCACCAAGCCTCTTCCCCCCGCCCCCAACATCTCCCCCTTTCTGTTTTACAAGGTTATCACTTGGTGTGACCTTAAGCGGTGCTGAGGTTAGCCTTAAGCGGTGTCATTTCTACTGGCCTCTGATAGCCGGGGGCGAGGAACCCTGTCTTAGGTCATCTCCTTCAACCCAGGACCTTGCCCGTCCTAGGCGCCCGACACCCTCAGGGCCTGTCTTAGGTGGCTGGGTTAGGAGAGGTTGCCCGTCTTGGGGTTTACCTCGTCTTACCCCTAGGTGTCACATGTCATGCATGGCGGCTAGCCAGACTTGGGGATCCTCCCCCGTCTCCATGGCCATGAAGGCTTTCTGAGTAAGAAGCATATAGCCCCTCTGTCGCCTAGCTAGGCGGCAGAAACAGACAACAAGTAGGGTGATTCCCAGAATCAGCGTCCTTGTTCACCCTCAAGGGGGTATACTCCCGCCATCTGGCAATCCCTCCATGGTATGGGATCCTCGATGTCTTCCCCTGTGGCCACACATGAGGGGCCCCACCGAGGAATAAGGGAGCCCCATCGATGTATTGGTCACTAGCAGGCGAGGGTAGATCGGGGAGTTCCGTGCTACCGGAAGGGGAGAGGGAATAACTCGGAGTATTCCCCATGTCGGATTTCCTTCAGATGGAGCACCTCCAAGGATCCCTACGACGATCAGAAGGCCTGAAAAAGGAAGAAATTCCTCTCACCCCGTAGGGTTGGGCATTAATCAAGGTCTCTTATCTTGTAAACAGGGAGCCATCTTTCTGGCTCTTCTATCTTATCCTCGGGATGAAATGACAGGTGGCCCTGTCTTCTGTTCTTTACCGTTACAGGGCCATGCCAACCTCCCTCTTCATCTCTCCACATGACTTTAGAGCCTGGTAGGGCCTTGGTGGGAGAGGGCAGGAGCGTTGGTTCTTTCTTAGCATGTCCTTTTGGGGAGAAAAATCTCTGGGCGGCTGTAGTGCCGTCATCCCTGACTTGTAGGAAATTCATGGTAAATAGTACCTGAGACAGGTCTGAATGGGTCAGTGACCTGCCAACTCCCCCTTTCTGTTTAAAAAGCGTAGTTTTGAGTGTGCGATTTGCTCTTTCTATCAAAGCTTGGCCAGTGGGATTGTAAGGGATCCCGGTGGAATGGGAAATGGAAAATTCTTTGCAAAAGGAAGCAAAGGCTCTCGAGGTGTAGGCAGGCCCATTATCGGTTTTGATAGCCGAGGGGATGCCTAAGACAGCCATCTGGGCATATAGATGTGAGAGAACGTGTTTAACCGCTTCTCCTGGCTGTAGAGAGGCGAAGGTGAAGGAGGAGAAGGTGTCCACCGAGACATGGATGTACTTACGACCCAGGCGAGTAATGTCCATCTGCCAAAGAGCATTGGGGCCGTCCCCACGTGGGTTAGACCCCTCTGCGGGGAGGGCTTGTCTAAAGGGAGCACAAGAAGTGGAGGAGCGCACAATTTGGCGAGCCTCCTTCCGGGGAATGCTGTATAGGCGCCTGAGCGACCTGGATGACAAGTGATACTTACCATGTGCCAGCTGGGCAGGTGTGGACAGGTTTAACAAGAGAGCCCTATCTGCCTCCGCATTGCCCTGGAATATGGGGCCGGTGGAAGAAACGTGAGAGCGCACGTGAAGAACAAACAGGGGGTGGTTTCTATCACGGAGGGAGGATTGTAGCTGTATAAGGAGTGGGCTAATGGAAGAAGTCGAGGAAATGAAGGCATCTTCTAAACGAGGGATTAGCATGGCACAATACATACTGTCAGTAATAAGATTAAAAGGGGTGTCTCTGTAGAGACGGAAAGCCTGAAGTATAGCATATAGTTCATTCTTCTGAGTGGAGTCAAAGGGGGTATCAAAAATCCAGGTGGCGGGTCTAGCAGGGTCATGGACCACAGCACGGCCCAACCTGGTAGCGTCAGTGAAGACATTAGGGCCGGTCACTGGTTCTGGGGACACTAGAGGGCGCGGGCGGGAAAGGTGCAGTTCAGCGAACACTCTAACCACGGGAGGTGGCGTGAGTCTGGTCTGAGAGAGGGTAGTCAGGACAGTGCCCCAAGCGATAGATCTATCAACTAGCGAGTGGGTCACCTCCTCTGGGAGGGTAAAGTTGAGGACAGGCAAGAGGCCAAAGAGACGCTGGCATCGCTCTGAGGCCTGAAGGCAAAATAAGGCCAGGGCCTCCCACCGGTCCCGGATGATGCTCTTAGTGGTCCGGGGGTATAGCCATTCAAGGCATCCATGTCTCTGGAATAAACATCCCCAGCCCAGGGAACTGTCCCCCAGTGTGTGGAAGAGGACAGGCGACTCCGGGTCGTATTGAACCAAGAAGGAAGAGGTTCTGCGGAAAATTTCCGAGAGCGCCTGTCTTGCCTGGGGGGTCCAACTTCTAGGGGATGACAGATGGGAGTCGCCTTTAAGGACATCATATAGAGGTTGCATTAAGGAGGATGGGAGGGGCATAGCGGGACGCAGCCACTGTATGGCGCCAACAAGCCTCTGAAAATCATTAAGAGTAGTGTATCCCTCGACGTTGATCAGAGGAAGTGCCCTACTAATCTTTCCCGGAAAAATCCTATGCCCCAAGTAATCATAGGGGAAATCCATCTGTACCTTTTCCGGGGCTATGTGAAGCCCCTTCTTGCGGAGGACATGGGTGGTGCGTTGCAAGCAAGCCCGAGCCCCCGTCACAGAAGGTGCTGCAATCAAGATATCATCCATGTAATGTATGAGCATGCAATTCGGGAATTCTTTTCTGATAGGATGTAGCAGAGTATCCATGTAAAGCTGGCACAGGGTGGGGCTATTGGCCATTCCCTGCGGTAGGACGGTGAACTGATAACGTTTACTGGGGGCTTGGAAATTGATCGCGGGGAGGGAAAAGGCAAATTTTTCTTTGTCCTCCGGGTGGAGGGGAATGCTATAGAAGCAATCTTTAACATCAATCACTATAATAGTCCACCCTTGCGGGACTGCAGTGGGCATAGGGAGACCAGGTTGGAGGGTCCCCATGGGTACCATGTTGGCATTTACTGCCCGAAGATCAATCAACATTCTCCAACTCCCCCCTTTCTTTTTTATGACAAAGACGGGGGGAGTTATATGGGCTAAGGGACGGTTCCACTTTGTTCTCGTGCAGGAGGGTCATTACTATGTCTGTGAGGGCGATGAGCTTTTCTTTTGTCAGGGGCCACTGCTCAACCCAAATAGGTTTCTTATTAATCCATGTTATTCTGGGGGAAAAGCTCATCTCTAGAGTGGCCCCAATTAATTTCCCCGCAGGCTATCAGGGGTGGCAAGTGTCAGGTTAAGCTGGCTCAAGATATCTCTACCCCATAATGCATAAGGGAGGTCGGGTAGGCACAGTGGGGTGAAGAGTCCAGATTCTTCCAAAGCTGACCACCGTAAGGCGTGTGCTGCTTTCATGGCAGATCTATTGCCCCCCACCCCCGTCACTGCTTGAGGGCTCTGTAGGAGTGGCCACTCGCGCCTCCACTGTCCCCTATTTATGACAGAGCAAACGGCTCCAGTGTCAATTATCCCTTCGAGCTTCTGATTTTCCACCGTGACGGTTAACAGTGGTCGCCCAGAGCTGACCGGGTGTACCCAGTTCACATGAGCGGGAGGGGTCCGCAAGGGCAGCGCCTTTCCCACCTCTTGGCCCTGTTTTACCAAGGTGGGAAAGGGGTGGGGGTTTGTGACCCTTACGGATGTGGGACTTCCGGGACCAAAAATGACCTGGGTATGGGTGACTAAGTCCACACATCTCTCAGCCCCTGTGATGAGCGCTGGGAAAATATTTAGCTCGATGGGAATCATCGAGGTTTCCCAAGGCCCGATCTCTCTCTGCTGTGTCCCTTCTCTATAGTCAACCCTCACGGGGATAGTCACAGTGATGGGGCCGCTGTCTTCGAGCACGGGGGGGGCCCCGCGGCCGGGCCCCTCCCTTTCCCTTTTCCCGACTTCCCTTTGGATCGGCAGAACCTGGCTATGTGACCTGGCTTTCCACAGGAATAACAGGTCGGAACTGAAGTGGAGGGGGGCCGCTGCCTGCACTGTGCTTTGAGGTGCCCTGGCTTTCCGCACCCAAAACAGGTGGGTCTCACCTGCATACCGCGAAGGGCGGTCAGGAGGCTATCCTCCCGGTTCTCCATGGCAGTCACTAAGGCTTGAATTGAATCCTCGCTGGGCATGTCCAGCAATTTGTCAACAATTTCTTCTAATGAAGCGTCGGGGGGAAGGCTGCTAATGGCTGCGATCCCTTTGGGGCGAAGACCCTCTTTAATCAATTGTCTCATAAGTAGATCAGATCCCGGGGTGTCTCCCATTATACGAGTCACTGTCTCTTTAACCTCGTTCACAAATGAGAGGGGTGTCTGATCTGCTCTCTGCTTCAGCCCAACCAACTTCTGTGTGGCTCTCCCCCCTTTCATGGCTCCAATCTTATCCCAAGCTGCAACATGTGTTTCTTTAACAGTCTCTAGCTCAAACTGGCCATACCGGGCCTGACAGCAGGGTCAGTATAGGCTCCAGTTCCACACAGGAGGTCAATGGCTAAATCCAGGGGAGTATAACCCCGGGATTTTGCCAGCTTAGAGGCCTCTCTGCGGGCCTGAGCCTTAAAAGCTAAATATGAGGAGGCATCCAGGCACGCGGCTGCAATTTCGTCAAAGTCAGCAGGGGTCCAAGGGTGCGTAGCAAAGAGGTTTTGCATCAGTCTTTTTACATAAGGGGAGCTTGGGCCGTATTTAGTCACGGCCTCCTTAAGTTCCTTAAGCATCTTAAAAGGGACAGGGCGGTAGTCTCGGGCTCCGGTAAGGGGGTCCGTAAATACCGGATAGAGGCCCCAGTCATCCCAGTCCACCTCCTCCCCTTTCTCTATTGCTATGGAGGCACTGGTGGCAAGTAGGCCGGATGGGCGGAGCCCTTGAGGGGATCTCTGAAGGGCGGACAAGGAACACGGGGGATTTTTTGCCTCTGTTTCCTGGCTGGGCCGCCAAGTCTGGGGCGCGGCAGCTGTCCAATCAGCATGGACTCCTCCCTCCTGTCAGCAGCCTCCCGGTCCCACCTACTCACGCTCCTCTTCCTGCCACTCCTGAGGACTGTTTGCACCCCTCCCTTCCCGCGCTCGGAAACTTCCGGCCCTGAATCTCTAAGTGTGCCACATTCATCGCCCTCCCCCTTTTCATTCTGTCTCGGTAAGGAGGGGCATGCGGCATTTTCTTCTCCCTGGGGGCCCCTTGTTCCCCCATTGTTTCTCCTAAGTTCCTCCCATGGATAGAGGGGAGGGGGTGGCCTTCCCTCTTCCTCTGAGCTCTCTGAATCCGATCCCGCCAACGAGCTACCCACCTGAGTGCTGATTGGTCGTGCCAAAGTCACCTTCTGGGGATGCAGGGCTGCATCCACTATCTTATACACTGTAAAATCCTCAGGGGTCAGTTTTCCCGGGCAGGTGTCATCATAGGAGGCCATCTGCTGCCCTACCACCTTCCATTTATCTGGTTGGATCCCACTATGTTGCACCCAAGGGCAGATGTTCCAGATATTCTCAACAAAAGCACGGCACGTCTTGATAGGTAATTTACAGCCATGCTTAGCGCAGAGTTTATAAAGCTGCGCTGCAACGACCCCTTTCTCCTCCGGCTGAAAGGCGGGAATACTATTCCGGCCCCCCATGCTGTCTACTAGCCGAGGCTGCAATCCTAACAGGTGGCAGAACTGGAAAGTTCCCGTTCGGCAAAAGAGAAGGAGGCAGCAGGGCACAATCAGACAGGCCAGCACGGCAAGGAGCGTGATTAGAGCAGAAGGAGAAAGGGAAGAGAAAGGAAGCATAGTCAACACAATAGGGATATGTCCTTCAGGCAATATCTGAGAGTAAACGCCCTCTCCTTCCTCCCGGTCGGAAACGACCGAGGCTGTCTGGAGAATCCGACCAGCGGATTCAGACGTTCCCTAGCAAAATCAGGTCCCTGTTCCGGGTGCCACTTGCCGGGTTTTTATTTACAACGCCGGCTTCTTTATGCTAGTCCGTCCTCTTACTCACCAGTCCAACGCATGATGAGTCTTCGGGGTACCTCCGGCCCCCACTCTTTGATGGGGGAAGAACCAGACAGAGCGCCTGAGGTGGATAATGAGTCTTTATTCTTCTGTGATCACATCCCGCTCTCCCCAACCTCTCAGCAGACACTTTTATCCCCTCTGTCCTCCCTCCCATGAACTCTTACTCAATGAGGGGCCGAGTTCTGTAACATTCCCTTATAAGGTGATTATGTTTCCCCCTCTAAGCGACCGCCAAGCCTCTTCCCCCCGCCCCCAACACACTGCCTCTACCCTAAATCCCTAAGTCTCATAACATTATTTTACTCAGTTTTATAAAGTAATCTTGGTTCAATTCTTTATAATGTTGTTATAATGCAAAATGCTCTATGAATTCTCCTCAATTCACTCCAGATCAATTTATATGTACAAATCTTCTCAGATTTCTCTCAAACTGTTTCATTTTTTCATAACATACTAATATTCTATTGCATGATGAGCTGATGCTAAGTGAGATGAGCAGAACCAGAAATACACTGTACACCCTAACAGCAACACGGGGGGCGATGATTAACCTTGATGGACTCGCACATTCCATCAGTGCAACAATAAGGGACAATTTGGGGCTCTCTGCAATGGAGAATCCCATCTGTTTCTAGAGAAACAACTGTGGAGTTTGAACAAAGAACAGGGACTAGTACCTTAAAGTTAGGGAAAAAACCCTGATATCGTATGGTCTGATCTTGCTATCTCTTATACTTTATGATTCTTCCTTAAGGATATGATTTCTTTCTCATCACACCCAATTTGGATCAATGTATACCATGGAAACAATGTGAAACACTGGCAAATTGTCTTCTGTGGGGGGTGGGGGGAGGGAAGTAAGATTAGGGGAAAAATTGTAAAACTCAAAATAAATAAAATACTTTTTAAAATATTCTAATGCATGCATACATTATACTTTGTACAGCCATTTCTCGATTGATAGGCTTGTTTAAGTTCTTTGTGACAATCTAAGCACATATAAATATGTTTGTGCATAGGGATCTTTTCCCTCTTTCTTTGGTTTCTTTGAGGTATATACAGCATAATCATTTTTTCTGGAGTATAGTACCAAATTCCTTTTTTCGTTTGTTTGTTTGTCTGTTTAGATTTTTCAAGGCAACAGGGTTAAGTGGTTTGCCCAAGGCCACATGGCTGGGTAATTATTAAGTGTCTGAGGTCGGCTTTGAATCCAGGTACCCCTGCCTCCGGAGCCAGTGCTCTATCCACTGCGCCACCTAGCCGCCCCAACCCAATTGCTTTTCAGAATGATTGCACTATTTTATGGCTCCACCATTATTACTTCTTTCCATACTTCTCTCTTCCAAAAATAATCATTTCCCAGTTTTATCAACTTTCTCAATCTGAAGAATGTGAGGTAGTCAGGTTGAATTGTTTTAATTGGAGATTTGGAGCATTTATTCATATGTCGTTTTGACAATCTGCCATTTTTACTTTTGAGAATTTCCTACTTTGAACCTTTGACCATTTATTAAAATCCTTGTTTATAAATTTGTTAATAAATATTCAATAAGCACTAGGTATTGGCTAAACTGTAGGGATAAAAAAAAGAGTCCAAAGACTGTTCCTGCCCTCAAACAGTTCCCGATCTAATGCAGTAGTCTTATGGAGCAGACAAACAATATGTAACAACAAACAATATGGAATAGGAGATAATTAAGGAAGGAGTTCTCTATATATTACTTATACTTTTTGGAAATCAGATCTTTATCAGGGAAATTCGTTGCAAAGATTTTACCAGTTAACTTTCACTTTGATGACTTCCTCTTCTATTTCCTTCTAAATTTTGCTTTGTTAGGAAATGTTAGAAAAGAAATGTTACTGATTTTTATGTTTTTATTTGTAAGTTCTACTTTACTCATTCTTTATTGGTTCTGGAAGGTTTATGTTTATGATGTTTATTTCCTTCCATCTTAAAACTAAATCTGGTATTTCTAAAATGTGTCAGATAATTGCAGAAAAAATAGGTATCATAATTTATTCGTGAATTTATTTAATTTCAAGGTTTTTAAATTTAGAAGTGAAGAAACAACAAAAAAGGATAGCATTTTGATGAACAAAATAGAACAGAAATACAGGAGTATATGTGAAATAACAAAACTTTATGATGGACAGCTGTTTTTTAAAGACAATTCAACCTGGGGGGCAGCTAGATGCCCTGCAGTTAGGAGGACCTGAACTCAAATCTAGCCTCAAACACTGAAGACTTAGATGTGTGATCTTAGGCAAGTCACTTCACCCCATTGCCTTGCCAAAAGAAAAATAGGGTTTTTCCACTGCATGTGTTTGTTTTTAGTTTTATTGATCATGTAGTGTTTATTAACTGGCAAAAACAGTGCTAAGAAAGGCAAAAACATGGTCCCTGTTCTCTATTTCACTCTACATGTTTATTTTATAATTTTTATAAATTTCTTTCTATGAGGCAGGGGACGGGGACAGTTCTTTTTTGGTGCTATGTATCCTTTTGGTAATCTGACAAAGTTTATATTTTCTTCAGAATGGTCTTAAATGCATCTACTAAAATAAGATAGCAAAGAAAACCAGAATATTGAGTCCTATATTCTTATCTAAGTTTATGGACACCCCCCTGAAATCTAACAGGCACTAGGCCTCCAGGTTTTAGCATAAATGTTATGTATTTTTCCAAGGTTTTTTTTCAATTACATATAAAATTGTGTGCTTTTGGGTGGGTTTTTTGCAATTATATTGTTTTTTTCTTTTGGGTTTTTTTTGACAAGGCAATGGGGTTCAGTGACTAGACCAAGGTCACACAGCTAGTTAATTATCAAGTGTCTGAGGTAAAATTTGAACTCAAGTTGCCCTGACTCCAGGGCTGATGCTCTAAGCACTGGACCACCTACCTACCCTCATATTGTTTTTTGTAATGAATTGTTCAATCAATATTAAGTATGCTTTTAAGGCTGTTTAAACATTTCCCAATTTAATTTTGATTTTTCTTTGCTTCTGAGACACAGATCCATCCTTCTTTTCCCATAATGAAAACACACACACACACAAACACACACACAAACACACACACAGACAGAAACACAAACAGACAAACAGACAAAGACATACATAAATGAGTGAAAAAGTTTGTTAAGGGTGGAGGAGGGGTGTAAAGTGTCTTCCATGTTTAGACTTTGAATAGCTAAGATATTGATCAGCTAATTACCGGAAAATAGAAACTCAGAAGTGGAATTCTTAGTCAGGTTAGTGGTGGAGGGGGGTGCACGTGGAGGAATCCAGATTTTTAGATGAGAGCAGGCCATGCAAGTGCAACATTTAGTGATTTATTGGACTCTAGCATATCCTCCTCTTGTTGGTCAGGTTTTACAGGGCTTCCAGTGTTGTAAAACCGATCTTGCTCTCTTGTAAGAAATCCCAAAGCCCTCCCAGGATGCAGCACCCTCTCCGTTCCCCAGCAGATTGCCTAGGCCTGGGCAGTGAGAACTGTCCCCCTCGCTTCTCCCTTTCACCCTTAAGGGGAGACCTGGTCTGCCACCAAGCTTGCCACGCTGGGGACGGCTGGGAGCTGCAGTGGAGGAAGGCCGCGGGTGCTACGCTTGGCTCCCCGGGCTCAGCCACTTTTCCTCCTCTACCCCAACTAAGGTGTGGAGCCTCGGGCTGCCTTCGGCCAGCTTTTTTGGGGGGGTCAGATTCTGGGTAATGAGTGCTCAAGAATTCTGCGTTGCCCCTTTCTCCGCCTTCGGTGGGCCTCCCTGCCCAAGCTTCCAAAGGCTGCTTTTCCCCCTTGGGGGCGGGAAGTGGGGAGGGAGCTAAGGGGAAGAAGAGCTTTTGTGGGAGAGCTTTGGGGCTTGTTTATAATCACTCGGTTCCGAAGCAGGTGGAGGGACGGGGGCTGGGGGCTTCGGGGGGGGGGGGGGCTGCCGCCCGCGGCGGGGTTCCCAGCCAGCGCCTGCCTGCCCCGCGCCCACCGCAGATTGCTGCATTTTACCTGGGGGTGAAGGTCATGTTCTGCCATTCACAATATTTTTTTCCCACTTAAAAAAAAACTCACCACCTTATTTTTAGTTAACCAGCATTTATTGTGTCTTCCTCTGCCACCGAGGAAGAAAAAGGAACCAAACGTCTGCGCCAGGGCCACGTCCAAGGACATTTGCCATGATGATAATAAAAGGATCCTGCTGAGGCGCAGTGGCTGGAGGGCTGGACTTGGGGGTGGGAAGGCACTCCGGTTCAGGTGCGGACGAAGGGAGGCTTCTCCCGGCCTCGGTTGTTCTCCGTCCCTAAGGTGGGAACAAGGACCTCAGTCTCCGGGCTGGCGCGGCGCCAGAGGGTGAGCGCAAGTCGGGCCTTCCGGGGCTCCGAGAAAAGCTACTTCCTAGCGGCCCTCGCCTGTGGAGGCAGCAACTCACCAATGGTGCGCCGGCTGACGGCGGCTCTTTATTCCCGAACCAACCAGGGCTAAGGACACAGCGCGCGCGCTCGACGGCCGGGAGAGGCCACGCCCCCCGAGGGCCGCTGGAGCCGTGGGCGCGCGCGCGGGCTCCTTCTCGGCCGCGGCGCCGGGGCCCTTCCGGCCTCTCACCAGCCGGGGCTTGCAGCCGGAGGCCTGGGGGTCGGGGTGGGGGAGACCCCAGAAATGAGGAGCAGGAGCAACTCGGGAGTCCATCTGGACGGCTACGCCCGGCTGGTCCAACGGACCATTCTGTGTTATCAGGTGGGTGCCCACGCCCGGGGGGGCTCAGCCGGCTCCGCTCGGGCTCGGAGAAGGGGCCGGGGCGCGGGCAGGGGCCCGGGGCGCGGGCAGGGCCCCGGCGCCCGGGAGAGCCCCTCAGGGCCTGGGCGGGAAGCTTGGGTGGGCGCCAGCCCTCCCGGAAGTGGGTGCGCGGCCCCGGGGCCTGGGGCCTGTTTGGAGACGGGCAGCTTGGCCTGAGCGGCTCCTGGGGGGCCGCCGTGGGGGTGAGCCGGGGCAGCCCCATAGGTAAGGGTTCTGCCTGCCCCTCCCCTTCCCTGCTCTTCTTCCTCTTCTTCCTCCTCTCCCTCCCTCTCGCCCTCACCCTTTCTTTCCCTTCCTCCTCCCCAACCTCTCCCTTCCCCTTTCTAATGCCCTTTTTTTAGTTTTTTTTGCAAGGCAAACGGGGTTAAGTGGCTTGCCCAAAGCCACACAGCTGTCTAATGCCCTTTCTTCTCACTTTGCCTGCCTTCTTCTGGGTTTCTCTATTCCTTTCTTCTCCCCTTTTTTCTCTCCCCTCTTCTCTCTTTCCCCAAAACCTCCCTTCCCTCTCCTTTGTGTCTACATTATACACACACACACACACACACACACACACACACATATTTATTAACTTTATACTCTATATGTCTATATAGACACACATACACACATCCCCCATTACCCCATCACCTCCTTGGAAGCAAATATCGTTTCATTCTTTGTACTTGTATTCCCAGCTCCTACACAATAAGTAGGTAGTCAACAATTCTTTTGGACTGGTGGGTACTTGTTGATTGATCAATAAGTTTGTGATCATAGGAGTCACCCCAGAGGTACTAAAACACACACACTGATTAGTTCATTACTACTTGCCAGGCAACTATGCTAAGCACTAAGGGTACACTGAAAGAGCAAACTAGTTGCCAGCCAACATTTCTAAAAGGAATAATATAGGAGACAGTATGAAAATCACTTGAGTATGTAAGTAGTTCTATACTATTTCCATTTAAATGTTATTTTTCCAAGGGAAAACACAATACTCTAGAACCGTGTGCCTCTTATCATCATAGTTGTTATTGTGGGGGTCCCCAAGGAAAGGAAAGGACTCAACAGGATGAGGCACTTGTATGAACTACAAGCCAAAACTTCTAAGGCAACTTTTAGCCCACATTCATCAGATTTTCCAGGATTAGGGATGTGATGGTCCCCACTGTACTTTGTACTAGCACAACAGCAGATGACATACTGAATTCTCTTCTAAGCATATAGTGCATGTTAGGGGTATATATATATATATATATATATATATATATATATATATATATATATATATATATAAATGTATGTGAAATAACAATAGTTCTTCCTTCCATGAAGTAATTCATTCATAACTGTTTGCTCTTAAGTGTCAAATGCCCTACCTTTTGGTCCCCAGAACACATTAAATAGAGGTTATTAAATAAAGTGTCAATTCAATGCTTCTAACTGGGTTTTGGAGAGCGATTCACTTTTTACTATACTTTATCTTTCTTAGGTGGAAAAAGTTGAGAAGTTTAAGAACTCTCAGAGCACCAAGGACAGCTTGCATGCCAAGTACAATCCTGCCACATGTGGCATGGTGCTTGGTGATGACCAATGGGGACCTTTACAAGTTGATGCTACTTCCTTATTTTTGTTGTTTCTAGCACAGATGACTGCCTCAGGTAAGTAAAGCTTATAGAATTAAACATTCTGCAGGAAAGAACAAGTAATAAATTAACTAAATTGGGACTTTTGTTGAAATGGAGAAGCACAAAATCTCAAGAATCAGAAGTGAACGTCCTATACAATTCAGAAATTTCTTCCACAGTATGCCTGACATCACCTAGTTTGAGAGAATTTCTGGTGACCTTTTATTGTTGTTCAGTCATTTTCCAGGCAGAGATACTAGAGTAGTTTGCCATTTTCTTCTCCAGCTCATTTTATAGACGAGGAAACTGAGGCAAGCAGAGTTAAGTGACTTGCTCAGAATCACCCAACTAGTAAGCGTCTAAGACCAGATTTGAACTCAAGAAGATGAGTCTTTCTGACTCCAGACCAGGTGCTCTGTTCACTCAGCTACCTAGCTGTCTGTCCTCTGATGACCTAGAAAAATCACTGATTTGCAATCTGTTCTATTTCCAAACATTTTTCATATTAAACTGCAACCTTTGGGTTTTATTTTACCTAATGTAAAAAAAAACCACAGAATAAATCCCTATTTTATCACCTCACTGCCTACGTTCTTCAACAATTTCTAATATGTTATGGTTCCTAGACTCCTATCTTTACTGCACACAGAATTGCCACATCATAGATAGATTAAATACAATCTGAAGGTTGATTTAGATAATGTACTAAAGATACTCTTAGAGATTGGTTGAATCCATTCTAAGGCTGAGTTGGATTCCTTTTTATATCCCCAGTCCATCCTTAGTAGAAAGAGTTCTGGATGGATTTAGAGTTCGAGAAACTGGATTTAAACTCAGTCCTGTCTTGTTTGACCATGGAAACATATTCCAGCCTCTCATCATCCTCGTGTGTAAATGAGGAGGCTGGATAGTGACCTGTAACCTACAAACCTTCCAGTTCCAAATCTCTTATGTATTACAATCTCTTAGACCTTGAAGTTTCTTTATAAAGATTTCCAGGATTAGGATATTTAGTTCTCAGGTACCACATTTCATTTTTTGGACAGCCCGGGCTTTTAAAATTGTTTCTTTATAGAGAGCTTCAATCTGCTTCTTTTCTATTTCTACCTTTTTTCTGTCCCCTGAAGCCAGGCAAATGAAATATAACCCTTTCTGATCCCAGACCTTCAGATATTCAAAGACAGTAGTATCACATTGCCCTCTTAATTATCTGCCTCAGGCAAGGTAAATATGCCTGGTTCCTTTAAGTTTTCCTGGAAAAAAAAAATCTTTGTTTTCTCACCATTCTTTTTTCCACATGGGCTTCATCTTGCCAAATGCTTTCTAAAAATGTAGTTCTTACAGCTCAACACCAGAAGAGACTAAAAAGCAGCTTTCACTCCTTTGTTCTAGAAACAGTCTTCTGTCTGAGATTTCATGAGGGTGTTTGTGTGTTTTTAATCCACCATATCCTCAGTATAATATTATAAGATCAAATTTGAGGTCCATTAATATCAAGGGTCTTTTTCACATCAATTGTGTCAAACTTTACTTGACTTTACTTGGAAGAATGATTTTTATTTATTATACATAGTAGAAATAATTTGACTAAGTTTGGTTCATTTTTAACCTGTATTCCATTTTCTATATTCTCTGATTTGTCAGAGATATTTTTAAAAATATGGTATCCAGAACATGATTTCTTAAATAAAAATCAAGGAATAAGGATTCCAGACACTGCCAGACCTTCAGGAGACAAACACAAAGATCGAAACAACCTGTACTCTCAGAGAACTTAATTTGATTTAAAAAAAATTTTGCTTCCAATTAAAAAAATATTTTATAAACATTTATTATTGTTTCCCATCATTAACTCTTGCCTCAATTGAATAATAAATTACTATTTTTAAAACAAATTTCATAGTCTAGCAAATCAACTTCACACATCGGACATGTTAAAAAAAATCTATTGTTCTAAATTTTAAGTACATTAAGTCACTGGCAGCAGGCAGAAAGCAAGTTTCATCTTTAATCCTCTAGGCTTATGGTTTCACATTTCATTAAAGAGAATTCAAAGTCATTTTTTCTTTAGGATGTTGATGTCATTGTTTAAATAGAGTTCTCCTAATTCTATTCACTTCATCTTGCCTTAGTTCGCAGTTTCCTCTAAAACCATCCATTTCATCATATCTTACTGTATAACGATACTCTATTACATTCATATATTATATTTTGTGTACCTCTTTTCCCAGTAGCATTCCCTTAGTTTCTAGTTTTTGACTGCTGTAAAAAGAGCTACAATACATGTATTATGCATTTGGGTCCTTTTCCTGTTTCATCTTTTTGAGATATCTCTAGTAGTGGTAACTAGGTGAAAGGGTATGTACAATTCGGTAATTTGCTAGCTATAGTTCCAAATTACTTTCTAGAACGGCTGGACCATTTCATAGGTTCCGCAGACAGTGAATCAACGTGCCATTTACCCAAGCCTTTTCAACATTTGTCATTTCCTCTTTTGTCATCTTTAGTAGTCTGATAGTTTTGAGGTGAAACCTAAGGGTTGCTTAATTTGCATTTTCCTACACTTTAGGAATTTGGAAATATTTTTTTGGTTTTTACTAGACAATGGGGTTAAGTGACTTGCCCAAAGCCACACAGCTAGACAATTATTAAGTGTCTGAGGCTGGATTTGAATTCAGGTACTCCCGACTCCAGGGCCAGTGCTATATCCACTATGTAACCTAGCCACCCCATAATTTGTAACATTTTTATATAGTTATTGATAATTTAGATTTCTTTTGCTGAAAGCTGCCTGTTTATGTCCTTTGACCATTTATCTCTTGGGAAATGAGAGCAAGGGTAACCAATTCAAAGATCAAGAGACTCCCACTCCAGATCATCACCAATAGTCCTGTTTTCTACCAATCAGGCCATGGGGTAGAAGGGTTCTGGAAAAGGCAAATGAGAAGGATGCTTTTGCACAACACTCCCTTTACTATAATAAACACAATCGTGCAAGTCATATCATCATACATGTGATGATGTGATCATCTTTGATTATGAAGGACAAACATCATCATCATCTAATGGAGCCTTCCAGATCTAAGTGCCATAAATGGTAGTTTCTGTTTTCCATCTGTTCTTCTGTCCCATCCTTAAACTTATTTTTTTTATTCTTTCTGTGATTTGCAGTCATTACATTCCTCTCGGTTCTCCCAATCCGTCACTTCTATTCTGGGTTTACCTACCCCTATTTGTGGTCTACATCTTGTAGTTTATCCTCCACCCTTCAGCCCCTACCCCTTCATCTTTTTTTTAAATTAATTGTCAACCCTGGGCCACCATCACCTTCTGTGTTCTCTGTTCCTACTTATGAGCATAGCTGATGGAATCACAAAACTGTATCTGCAAATTCACATTTCAATTGGATCCCCCTGCTAAATGGCAATCCTATGATTTTTCTTAGATTGACTCCATACAGCAGTTCTGAAGCTTTTTTTTTGATTGCTCCCTGTAATTATCTAGAAAATTAAAACTACCCTTCCTCTTTTGTTCTTCACATTTCTTTCTTCTCTCAATACTCTATGTTGCTGATAAAGTAGCCTGACACCTCTTCTTATCTCTTGCTTTCAGAATTTTTATCATCCTTTTAGGCTTCACTCAGGTGTTGCTTCTTCTATGAAGCCTTCCCTCGTGCTATCACTTGTTAATACCGTATACTCAAATTTCCTTGCATTATTTTATACATTTATCTGTGTATCTGCTTACATGTTTTCGGCCCCCTCGGGGAAATAAAAGGTTCTTGAGATGAGGAACATTTTGTCATTTTTCTCTCTGTATCTCTGGCTGTTAGCATCTTGTACATGTTAAACCTTTGGTAAATGTGGGCTCAGTTGAATTAAAGCTGTCAGATATCTTTCTTTTCATACTGCCATCATTATTTATTTTCTTTCATTAGGCTTATGCATTATTTTTACCCCCGATGAGGTGGCCTTCATACAGAATCTTGTTTTCTACATTGAGGCAGCATACAAAGTTGTGGTAAGTATATATAACTTGGTGGTCTTTTCACTTGTCCCAGTAGTAGGAACAAATTTAACTTGTTATTAAAGCATAAATTAGATAATTGTGTTTTGCCTCAAGAAGAAAATTTCTAATCTATTTTTTACATATGATCTCTATATATGTATAGAAAAATAGGAAGAAAGGTGCTCTCTGCTGTGTATCAATTTCATAGGCTCATAAAAATTGGAGCTAATATGTCCACTAAAGACATTGAGCGCAACTCTCCCATTCCCCCCTTCTATTATGTGCTCAATCACCAACATACAGTGTTTAAATATAAAAAGTGAGAATGAAGAAAAAGAACTAAAGAATTCTCTATGAAATTGTGAACTTCTAATACATCATTTTTAAGAAGTTATATTGAATTTAGTAAGACCACAAAATTGTGTTATCTTCTGTATTCTTTTTTGTATTCTTCATACTTTTGAATGTTGTATTAATGTTATTTTCTTTTTTAAATTAATCATTAACTCTGTATCTTCCAAAGATTTCATAATGTTGAAGCCTTTTGTATGTCTCAGGGAGAGGGAGTCCTTTCAAATTTGGACAGATTTCACCATCTTTATCATATATTCCTGTGTATGGTAAGGTGGGGGCAAAACTATTAATTTCCCTGGAATTCAAGATGAGCCATCTTGTATCTGTTTTCCCTGTATATATATGTATGTGTGTGTGTGTGTGTGTGTGTGTGTGTATTCTGGTTAAAATAGATCAAATTAGTGGAACAGATCACACATGCATAATGTACAGAAATAAGTGAAACTAAAACTCTCATTTTTAATAAACACAAAGACCCCAGCTTTTGGGATGAGCAACTCTTTATTTGACAATAACATTGGAAAACTGGGAATATTGGACAGCAATATGGAAGAAATTAGATTTAGAACAACACCACAACTTACACAAGGATAAGTTTCAAATAGTTACATAGTCCATTATACAAAATTGCATCATAAACAATAAAAACATGAGAAAACGTATCACATTAATGGGTAGGAAAAAGGTTTGATCAATTATGTAATAAAGGATCACAGAGGATGAAATGAAATTTCTGACTATAGGAAAAAAATGTTTTGTGCAACAAATCCTACAAAGTTAAGACAGAAAGGGGAAACAGTTGGAAAAAAAACCCTTTATATCAAGTTTCTCTGATAATAGTATCATTTCCAAGATAAAAGCACTGACTCAAAGTACTCAAATTTATTAGAATAGGAGTCATTTTCCAATTGATAACTGGTCTAAGGATATAAATAGGCATTTCTCAAAGAAAGATCCAAACTATTGCCATTTTAAAAAATGCTCCAAATCATTACTGAGAAATTAAAGCAATTTTGAGATTCCACTTCATAGCCATCGGAGGGGTAAAGATGACCAAAAGAGGGAAATGGTGAGTATTGGAAGAGCTCTGAGAAAACAGGAATATTGAATACAATGTTTTTGAATCTGTGAATGGGTACAACTACTTGGAAAACAATTTGAAATTTTTGCACGAGATGGTACTAAGCAGTGTGTGCCTTTTCATGCAGCTATACTATTGTCAGGACTGTATGGAAAAGTTCGAGGAAAGGAAGAAATCCTATATGTACAAAAATATTTCCAGCACTTTTTTTTGTCATGGCAAAATCCTGTCAACTTAGGGTTTGCCCATAAACTGATGAATGGTTGGATGAGTTGTATTTTAGGAATGTGATGGAGAATGGATATGCTGGAAGAAATGAGGAAATTGATGATTTCAAAGGGACACGGACAGGCTTACATGAGCTAATGCAGAGTGAAATGAGCAGAATTAGAATAATTTATACTTTAACATATCTATTATATAAAGTGAGCAATTTTGAAGATTTTTATAAACTAATGAAGAAAGAAAGGAACGCAACGAAAAATTTATACAATAGCCACACTGTAAAGGCAAACGACTTTAAAAGCTGTAAGAATATGATCGGTATCTGACCATTATTACAGACGATATATAATGAAACATGTTATCAGCCCTCAGACAAAGAGGTGATGATTTAGAGTGCAGAAGGTGGCTTTTTTTTGGTAATGCAGACAATGAAGATATTTGTTTTACGTAATTGTGAATATTTCTTAAAAGGCTTTTTTTCCCCCCATTTGGGTGGAAGAGAGAAAATTGTTCTTTATTACTTTTAAAAGTAATTTGAAAAAGCAGAGACTTGAGTGATGTTACAGATATGAAATACTGTATTCACTTTCAGATGAAGTCACTGATTATTAGTTTTCCTAAATTGTTTTGCTGGGTTACAAGCAACCTTGTTCAATTCGGGGGGGGGGGGTGTCATCCGTACATGTGTTAAATGTAAAAATGAAACATCAATAACAGTTAAACTGAAAACAGCATTAAAGAGTATAAATTGATTAATTGCCTGATGTAACAACATTTCCTTCTTCAATATATAGAGGGATTTCATGCATGCCAATATTTCTAGGTTTATTATTTATTGCAATATTTACTCACCCTAATACTGGAATGACTATAAAGGAAAGATTTCAGAAAAATTCCTTGAATAGAACAGATTGTAAAAACTCTGTCTAAATTTAACAGGATTGCCTCTCCCTGAGGCACACAAAAGGCTTCAACGTTATGAAATCTCTGGAAAATCCAGCACTGGGAATTCCAAGGGGATGCCAGAATGCCTACATACCGGGAAAAACAGATACAAGATGGGTCAGATCGAATTCCAGGGAAATTAAGTTTTGCTCCCCCCCCCCGACCATACACAGGAATATATGAAAAAGATGGTGAGAAAATAGTGAGTACAGGTGACCCTTATGTGAACTCCAGCAACCTTAAGTTTCACGGGAAAGAATAAAAAAGTCACAGAAACCGTGTTTTCTACCAACATGGCCAGAAAGAATATTTGGTTATTGTCAGAGTTAACGGATGGGTGGACAAGCATAAAGACCCTCACTACAGACTGCTCAGGAAGTGTGTCGAAAAACGTTAACCTACACAGAAAATATAAAAAACATTCCATGAAAAGAATTGCTTAATTGATAACTCTACATGAATTAGCAATTATATGACGTAGTAAGAAGAAATCAGTTAACTATATGATTATTCCTTAAACTCGCAATCACGTGATTAAAACTTGTAACCATATGAACTATATGATTGTTGATGAAAATCGTACAGTCTTGTAACCAAGGAAATGATCTCAGCTTGCTTGCTTGCAACAGACGTGATTCTGAAACTATAAAAATAAATCCAAGCAGCTGACAGTCAACCATCTCCTGCCTATACCCCCTTGTTGACTCAACTCATTTCGCAGACTCTATCCGTCCTGTCAAGGTTCCAAGAACACCTCGGAGGCCGAACCCCCACAAATCACCTAGCTGTGTGGACTCGGGAAAGCCACTTAACCCCATTATCTTGCAAAAACGAAAAGAAATATGATCAAAGGCATCACTCCGGGTTTTTCTTACAAGATGAGGTCTGTGTAAGCTCACTCGCTTCCCCATCAATGTTGTCATTCAATTCAAGAGAGTGGCTCACCCATTGAAATCAGAAATTTCTTGGATGAAAACTACATCCGAAGAGGGCCCATGAGACCAGGTGTCCCTTCTGTGGTTTTCTCAAGCCCCAAAAGATGAGTCGAGTCTAGAGGGAAATGATATATGATAAGGAACTCGTACCAAACTCAGCTGCCCCGATCCAACAGGCCACTACAGTCAAAAACAAGGACACGAGAAAGTTTTTGGACGGTACCTATGTTTCCGAGAAAGGCACAGTGCCACAACCTGATGAATTAAGTTGCAAAAGATGCCAAAGGCCGCGTCCCGAGGAATCGACACTTATTCAGATGACAAAATAAAAATACTTTTTGCCATTTGGAAAGAATAAAAAGTAGACTGATGGAAATGCATTTAATTCTGGGGGTCGGGGGGGAAGGGGAGAGGACGGGGGAGGGAAGGGAGAGGAGCACAGCACCAATAGAGTTCCCCTTGAGGGAAAAGAAATATTCCAAATCCCAGGTTCCCACACCCATTAACCTGCTTTTCTAAATCACAGAAGATTCCCCAAGCATGAGACCAAGCGGGCTAAGGGCTTGTGTTGGTGATGGGGGGTAGGGGGAAGGGGTAAATTGCCTCGGAATAGGGACTAGCTGGAGGGGGAGGGGAGAGAAGAGGGAAGGGGGGAAATTACAGGCCTTGAGAGTTTCCTTCCTCGAGGCTGGACCCGGGGCAGAGGAGAGAGCAAGATGAGAGACTTCAGGGTCCCCGATTCAATACTCCCTTCTCCCCTGGCCCAAGGTCTTTTTTTTGTGGGAGATGTCCTTTAGCGTGGCCCAGTGTTGTACCGGTGTCAACTAAATCAAACTGCGTGCCTTTCCTAAGGGGAAGAACCTGGGCAGAAGACAGGATAAGCATTCCCACAGTGAAGTCTTTCAGAGACAGAGAGAGAGAGAGAGAGAGAGAGAGAGAGAGAGAGAGAGAGAGAGAAGGACTGACCAAAGCGGCATGAACTGGGGTGGGGTGGGGGACGGGAAGAGCCGGTGGGCAGCGGTCGAAGCGGCAAGGGAATTACACCTGGGCGTCCACCTGCATTTCATCCATCTTTGTCTGGAGGTGCCATAGAGGGAAATGCTCCCCGGGAGTCCCCAAAGGGCCCTGTATACCTGTCTAATAATACGCATCCCGGTGAACCTTGGTTCCCTGTGAGTGGGGGAGGGCCCGGAGGAGATCGGTGGGGGCACACCTTCTCAACACACCTTTTCAACACCTCTGCTGGCCCTGAGTCAGCTAGGTCAAATGCTTTGGCTTCTTAAGGGAGGGAGAGGGGAGGGGGGAGGGGGGGAGGAGAAGATGTTAAAAAAAATCACCCAGAATCACGGGTGACCGTTATCAGCATTACTGTTCAACCTGGCATTAGAAACGTTAGCTTCGGCAATAAGAATAGAAAAAGAAATGGACGGTGAGTAGGCCACTCCTTGCAGATGATATGATGACCTAACTTAGAGAATCCTAGGAAAACCAACCCCCACGCTGCTTAAAACAGCGATTAACTTTAGCAAAGTTGCGGGACAGGAAATAAGCCCACGCGTTCAAAAAGTTTAAAGCAAAAAAGAAAAGGAAATGAAAGAAACCCACAGAAATCCTCAGTTTCTAGAGATGACCAACAAGTCACAGCAGCATAAAATCTTCGGGGCAACTCAGAAACCATATAAAAACAGTTCTAAGAACTTGGCACACCCATAAAATCAGGAGTAAATAAATAGCAAATGTCAATTGCTCCTCGGTAGGTGACAATTCCATCTAACGTCAACGGTTGATGATTCCGTGCCATACCAATGAAACTGCTATAAATTACTTCCATCGACTCAGGAGGAAACAGAGTCAAGACTAGGAAGGAAGGGACAAAGACCAAAGAGGAGGAGTACATACTACTACTACTACTACCACCACCACCGCCACCACCACCACCACCACCACCACCACCACCTTCCGCTTAAAAGGTGGGGAAGGGAGCCGTATGTACTACATAAGTGTGCTATCTCTGCTATTTCATTTTTCCCCCTCAAGGATCAGTGTATAGCCCGGAAAGAAGGTAAAGATTGTCAGACTTTCTCCGGGGAGGAAAGACTGGGCCAGCACCTTCCCGGGAACATGCATGCGAGCCATGTTGGCGACTGTCACGGGCAGCAAAAGAGAATATATGAACTATTTTACAAAATCAGGAGAGAAAAGAATTCTCTTTTACGACACCAACACGGTGAGCCAATAACTTCAACCAGGAAGAACCAACACAGTCCAAGAAATTTATAGATCAATCTCCCCTAATGAATATTGAAGTAGAAATCTTAAATAAAAATTTTAGCGATGAGACCACCGGAAGGCATTACCAGGATAATACACCATGCACGATAAGGTTGGATTTACACCAGGCAGGCAGGAAGGCAGGCAGGCAGGCCGGGATGATTCAACATTAGGAAAACACTCAGATTCATTGAGCAGATCAAGAGAAAAACCGACAGAAGTCATATGATTATCTCAATAGAGGCTGAAAAAGGCTTTGGTAAAACACATCCATTCTTACTAAAAACCCTAGGAAGTTTAGGAATAAATGGAGCTTTCCTTAAAATAATGAATAGCATCCACAATCAGCGAATATTAATATTCGATGGAAAGAAAGTCAGAGCATTTCCAGTAAATTCAGGTGTGAAACAAGGATGCCCACGCTCACCATTTCAATTCGATCTGGAATTGCAAAGGCTAGCAGTAGCAACAAGAGAAGAAAAAGAAATGGAAGGAATCAGAATTGGCCAATGAAGAAGCCAAAACTTTCACGGTGCGCAGATGATATGATGTTACGCCTACGGAACCCAAGAAAAATCATCTAAAAAGCTCCTCGAAACAACACATTCAGAAAGGAAGCAGCAGTATACAAAATAAACCCACGGAGATCATCAGCCCCAGGACAAGAGATAGAAAGAGAAATTCTATTTGAAATAACTGCAGAGAACATCCAATACTCGGGAAATATACCTCCCAAGAAAAACGGGGGGGGGGGTGGGGGTGGGGGGTGGGGGAGGGTTGGGAATAGAATGGACCGGGTGCAAAAGAAACCAGCAGTGAGATGCAGAGGGTGAGTGAGTGAGTGAGTGAGTGGCAGGAGAGAGGCAGAGAGAGGCAAGCTGGCATTTCTGAGCAAGGACTCATTTGTAAAACACATAGAGAACTGAGTCAAATCTTTTAAGAATACAAGTCATTCCCAAAAGATGGAACAATGATTCTTAGGTGAAGGTATCAAAGCTCTCTCTAGTCAGTTTTTCATAAGATGCTCCAAATCACTATCGATCAGAGAAAGGCAAAGTAAAAGAACTGCAGGGAAGCACATCATCACTCTACACTTATGGGATTGACCAATATGATAGACCCTTCATTAGGCTGCTTTCTGGGGGGGGGGGGGAGGAACAGGGAGAGGATGGAAGAAAAACGTGAAATCGAAAATCTTGTAAAAAATCATTGTTGTTGGAAAGTATCTTTGCAGATAGTGGGCAAAATAAATGAATTGAAATAACTTTATATCGCCTAGAGAAGTCATTGGGGAATACAAACGCAATACTCCAAAACAAAATAAATAAATAAAATAAAGGTTGTCAAAGCGAAGTAGTCCTGAGCCAGCTGTCTGAAATCACTGAAGATCATTAAACAGCAGAGCACACTGTGGTGGTGGGGAGGGGGGCGGGACTTGTTTTTTCCTTGGGTGAGGCCCACCTAGGCGTTCAAGGCTACTATTTACAGTGGTAGTGAGTGAGGGGAGAGGGAGGGGGAAGGAAAGGAAGTAGTTAGTTTCCTTTTGTATACTCTTTATACTTTGAATGTGTGAAAATGATTTTTTCTCTAGAGAGAGCTGGTTAGAGATAGATAAATATATAGATAGACAAAGGGGGAAAAGGAAGGAAGGCAAGAAAGTAATCAATTTAATCGCGCACACGTTTTGCACTTTCTCTGCGTGAGCAGCAAAGAAAGAAAGAAAGAAAAAGAAAGAAAGAAAGAAAGAAAAAGACAGCAAGGCCAACAAAATAAAAGATGAAATTAGCCTTTTGTAAAGATGTGGCTCTCGACATGAGCTCTTGTAAAATTAATAATGTTGTAAGAATGTTTTTGCCATTCTTTCCCCGCCCCTCCCCCCGAAAACCAAATTCCCGTCCAGTGGGGGTGGGTGTGGGGAGACAATGGCGAGCGTTTCCCGGAAAATAATAATAAGTGGGGGGGGGGGCAGTGTTGGGAAGGTATCCAGCAAACCGGATCGTGTGCGCCTGTGCCGAGTTTTAGAGATCATCTAACTAGGCGAAAAGCAGGTGCACGACGAAACGCTTGAGTGGCAGGCTTGAGATCGAAAAACGTGCGTGGGCCGGGGCGTCTAGGTGGAGCAGTGGATCGAGCACCGGTCTTGGGAGTCAGGAGTACCCGATTTCAAATCCGACCTCAGACACTTAATCATCACCTAGCCGTGTGGCCTCGGACAAGCCGCTTAACACCATTGCCTTGCAAAAAGTAAAAAAAAAAAATCCAAAGCGAGGGCCAAGTGCCCATACACAGGAGTTCCACCCAGTGCCCAATCCAGGGAAAATTGGCAACGGAGAGCTTCGAGGAGCCAACTAGTGCGCGCGCGTTCTTGCAAGAGTGGGATGGCTAGGGAGAGGCCGCCAAAGCACAGGGACAGGGACGGAGGCACGGTTGACCTTTGGCGAAATATCAGGGGAAGGGACGCCCAAACAAGGTAGGGAGCATCTCAGCGTCCAGGAGTCCCCGGGTGGATGAGATGCGCGGGGCGGGGTTGGTTGGTCAGTTGATCGGTCGCTTGCCTCCTCTTCCAACTTCCAACTGACCTTATGTATCACTGACGTGATCTAAGGAACGACTGAAGAATGGAATGAATTAGTACGTATCTTTTTTTCCTTTCCTCACCCACAGCCCAAAGCCTAAAGCAAGGGACCTACCACGTTTGGAAAAGAGAGGCCATGTTTTCAGTTCGGGATGGATGGACTTTATTTTGTTTTGAAGTTACACATTTCATTTGTCTCTTCTCCCCAATTCATATTCCCTGTCTCCGTTTCTCTCTCTCCCTCCCTCCGGGAATGATTTTCCTGCAGAGGTCTTGTCTTGGTTCAGCCGAGTTCAGATCTCTCCCGCTTGCCCTTTCTTTGTCGCTTAGAATTTGCGTCCGAGAGGAATCCATCAGGATTGGATCCCGGCTAGGATCCAGTCATATGGTTCTCTTTCCTCTTCTAAGTGCTGTCTCTTCCTTCCCTCCAGGATGTGGATGCTTCTAGCCAAAGAAGAGCAGTGAGGAACAGCACCTGGGCCACACAGTACTGGAGATCTGCAGAAAGAGAAAGAAAAGGGGGGAGGGAGGGAGAGCGAGAGCAAGCGAGCGAGCGAGCGAGCGAGCGAGCGAGCGAGCGAACGAGAGACAGACAGAGAGAGAACATTTGCGTTTCACTGGGGGTGGGTGCCATCGGGACACAGGAAGGGATTTGACGAGGTGGGCTTTAAAACAGCATCGCTGGGGAAGAGGGGAAAGAAGGGAGGAATGGACAAAAGACGAACAACAGCACCAGCACCAGCAAAAGGGAAAAAAAAGTAATGGGCGGGGGTGGGGGTGCGTGTGGAACAAAGAAACGAAACAAAATTGAAAAAGAGCGAGAACGACGAGCGAGCAGAGACAGACGGATGAGCGGATGACGGAACGAACAGAGGCCGCAGCACGACGCCAGAAGGGCGCTCATCGGGCTTGCTGGTCTACCTCGGAGCGGCCGGGAGGTGGGAGGGAGCACCCCCACCCCGGGGGGGAGACCCAGGGCCTCCGGCGTGCCCGACTCGCCGACCCGGAAAGGCCAACCCGCGACCACCGACACCTTCCGGCTCGCCCCACAACTCCGCGGCGGAGCGGCCAAGTCGGCGGCGGGGCGGGAGAAGGGGGTGCGCGTGAGGGAGCCCGGCCGCCGCGGACCGCGACTCCCACACGCCGGGCCCGTTGCACCCCCTCTCCCGACGGCCCGACCGGAGAGACGGCCCGGCCCCTGCTCACGCGGAGGATGGAGGACAATTCCCGCTCCGGCGGACGAGAGAGCCTGCCTAAGGGAAGACTCTCCCCTCCCCACCGCCGAGCGGACGCGGACGGAGACACACGCGCGTCTCCACACGAACCCCGAACCCGAGGGCAGTCGGTCAAGTCGGTCGGGCTCGCGGCCCCGTGGGCCTTCCTCGGCCGAGCACATACGACCCCCGATGTGCCTTGTGTGCCTGTTCCAACCTGCCGCCTGCGGCGCTTCCTCTCGCGCTCGGCGACCGATCACGGCCGCCACCGCAGGCCCCCCTCATCGCTAGGGTCGAACGGACCACCTGTCTCCGTCACGGTCCACACCCAGCTCACACACGTTCCCTTCGCCGATGAGGGGCACACGGGCTCCCACAGGCGCCCGGGGGCTCCGCGGAACGGCCGAAGGGCGGAACGACACGCGGGGGAGGCGGGGGAAGGCGGGGGCCCGCGCCCCGACCACCGCACACCCGCCACGACCCCGAAGGTGGAGAGGCGCCCGCGGCAGGGCCGACGCGGAACTCGGCAAGCCCGGGAGGGACGGGCGACCCGACCCGGCGACGCGCACCGAACCGGGACCGGCCGGCCGACGAGCGCGCGCCCGGGGGGGACCCCTGAACGGGGCCACGGAGGCCCGAACCTCGGGAGGACGCGCGCGCGGACGAGGACGCGGCGGGCACGGACCCCGACGAAGGGGCGCACGGGAGCAGGGCGAGCCCGTCGGCCGGCAGGGAGGAGGCAGAGTCCCAACCCGCCGCCGCGCGGAGAGAGGGGAGGCGGGCGCGCCCGAGACAACCGACGCAGCGCAGCGCCGGAACCGCGAGGAGGGCGGCGGACCCGAGGGAGTGGGGCCGCGGGGCAAGCCCAGGGGCGGCGGACCCCTCGGCCGGCCCCCGGAGTGAGGCAGGGACGGGGATCGGACCCCGCACCGCAACCTCTCCCCTCACACGGGCCTCCACCGGATCTCCCCCCTCTGACGACTCCCAGGCGCGGCGCCGGGCGCATCCGCGTCGCGCCACCCCCACGCGCGGGGAAGGAAGCCACTCTCCCCCTCTCGCCGCGCCCACGAGACTCGTTGCTCTCCGGCCCCGACGCGGAGCCGACCGCCGCGCCCGCCCGGCGGCGACCCACCGACGCCGGACCTCCCCCGCGGCCGCGGGGACTCCTCCGGAGCACCGCCAACGCCGGCCCGACCCGGCCCCGAGGCCGGCGCCCCGCCGGCCGGGATCGCCCCACCCTCAGACCGGGGGGAAGCACGAGAACCGCCACCGCCGGGCTTCCGCGGCCGCGGCTCGACCACCGCGGGACGGGCGGGGTCCCCCAGCGCCCCGACCCCGTCGCGTTCGGAACCGACCCAAGCGACCGCACCGGAAGACGGGACAAGTAGGAGCCAGGTGTCTCCTCTTCTCCCTCAGGCCCGACCCGCGGCTCGGGAAGCAGGGGCCGGACGGCCGCCAGCCTCCCTCCACGACAACCGCAGCCCCCCTTCCGCCCTCGGGGGCCGCCGACCCCGGCCTGCCTCTCGGCCGACGCGACCGACGGAAGGGGGAGGCTTGCGGCAGACACGGCGGAGGGAGGAACGGAACGGCGCAGCCGACCCCCAAACCCGAGCGGGAAAGGCCAACCCCCGGGGATCTTCAAACCTCCGCGACGGAACGCGCCAGGTACCTGTGGGGCCGGGTTGGTGGAGGCCAAAGAGCACCTTCCCCCGCGCGGGCTCGGACCGCGCACTGACGGAAAGAGCGGCCCTCGCTCGGAGAACGGACACGGCCCCTGGCGTCTGACGGCCCAGAGGCCTTCTTTCTCCGGGCCCGGGGGGACCGCAGACACCCGTGCCTGGCCGGGAGAAGATCGCCGCTCCCGGCCAACCAACTCGGGATCGGGATGCCGACGCGCGCACGCGCGCGCGCCGCCGCCACACACACACACCGCGGGCGCGTTGTGCCACTGTGTGCTTTTTCTCGGTAACGATCCTTCGGCAGGTTCACCCCCGGTAAACCTGTAGTGGCTGTTAACCTTCCGTCTTTACCTCCCCGGGTAGGGAAGTCAGTCATTGGGCACGCCTGCTGCCCTTCCTTGGATGTGGTTGAGCCCTTTTCTCAGGCTCCCTTCTCCGGAATCGAACCCTGATTCCCCGTCGCCCGTGGTCACCATGGTAGGCACGGCAAGGACCATGGAAAGTTGAGAGGGCAGACGTTCGAATGGGCCATCGCCGCCACGGGTGGCGGGGCGTGCGCCCAAGCCCGTGGTTATCTAGAGTCCCCGAAGCTGCCGGGGCACCCCCGGCCCCTGTGTGGAGGGTGAACCGCCCGCTCGGTTTCGGGCTGATAAATGCACGCATCCCCGGGGCCCCCACCCGCGGGGGGCGGGGAAAGAGGCCAGGGTCAGCGCCCCTCGGCATGTATCAGCTCTAGAATTGCCACGGTTCTCCAAGTAGGAGAGAGCGAGCCGCCCAAGGGAACCACCATCCAAGGTCTCAAATGAGCCGTTTCGCACTTTCGCTGTACCGGCCGCGCGGTACCTCCCACGGGCATGCCTTCATCTTCGAGACGGGCATACGCTACTGACTGGCGGGATCGACCAGGTAAAGACGCCTCGGGACGAAGAGAGAGAGACCGAGACCAGTCACGCCCGCGCGCGCTGGGGCCGGCAACACCGGGTGGCGGGAGAGGAAGAAGAAGCCGCCCCCCCGCCACGGAGCGGGTGGTGCGGCCCACCGAAAACCGCCTTCCGGTGTCGGTTCTTCCCCACCGCGGGGCCCTGGACACGCGTCCGGGGGCCTCCTCAACGGCCTCGGCTCTCTCTCTCTTTTCTCCGAGAGGAGGTCACAGACGCCGCTGCCCGGCTCCCCTCACAGGCCGGGTCCCAACGATCAAAACTCGAGACAGCACGGAGGGGGAGGGCGTCAGGACCGCGAGCCCACAACGGGAGAGAAAGCCCACCCGCGGGGGCGGGGGTTCTCAAAACGACCAACGTCGCGGAGGTCCGCGACCCCCCAATCGGGTCGACACGGGAAGACGGGGAAGGAGGACGGTGGCGGGCGCTGCGACGAGGCGGGGGCTAGGAAAACCCCGGAGAGCGCAGCGCCACCGACCACCGACACCACCTCGGCCCCGCCTGGCTTCCCTTCTGGGCGGCTTCTCGCCCCCCTCCCGCCTCAGAGGGGGGGAAAAGGAGGGGACCAGAGTCTGCTAGAGAAGGCATGCGGCTCCGAGGACGCTCGGACCCGGGCAGCAACCCCAAAGGCTCCGGAACGCCGGCCGAGGCAGACAGGCAAGACGCAGAAGCCTGCTGACCCCAGCGGGGAAGGGATCCGAGAAGGAGGGCCAGGGACTCGGCACAGACCCAAACCGCACGGACGCAGCAGCGGGGCGACCCGGCGAGAACTCGGAAGGAGCGACAGCACACACACGGCGCGAGGAGCAAGGGAGGCCCGGGAGCCGAACGCCCATCGACAACGGGCACCTAGTGTCTTTCCGGGGCGAACACCACAGAGGCATGGCAGGAAGGCGGCGGCAGGTGGGGGGGGAAGAGCGAGTCAGCAACGGCGACACGCAAACTCCGCCGCCCCGGCAGGGGCCACCGCCAGAGTCGGCCCTGAGCAGGACCCGGTCCGTTAGAACAGGGCAGGAACCGCCACTCTCCCCCCCCCCGGGTGGGGGGAGAAAGCCCCGAACAAGTCGTCACCGACTGCCCGACGGCCCTCCCACGCGGGACCAAGATTACCACATCGATCAAAGGGAAGCGCCCACGGAGCGGGAGGCAACCCCAAAGCACGGAACGCCAGCCGGGGAGAGACAGCCAACACCGCAAAACCGCGACCGCGACCGGGGGAAAGCAGCGAATTTCAAACAGGCCCAGGCTCCGGGCAAAGACCGGGATCAGAGCGGGAGAGATACCTGCCAGTGCCAGCGACGTCAGGGGCCACCAGGCGGCCTACTAATCCCATGGTATCCTCCGGCTTGGTCTTCCCATCGCCAACAGCGGCCAAGAGCGCTGTTCCCTAATAATCTGCAGGAGCCAGCGGGCCTCGGACGCAAGAAATAAATCCGCGCCAAGAGAACGGGGTAAGATCAGAATGTGGCGCCGATGTCGTGGAAGTCCTCCCGGCGTCTCCTCAGCGATGTTGAACCCATAGGACTTCCAGACTCCCAGCAGCTCCGCGGGAAAAAACGGAGCCACCGCTTCGGCCGCCACGGGGGTCCGGCCGCGAGTCCCCCACCCCGGCACCGAGTCCCTCCCGCGCCCACAACCCGCCAGGAGCCCCGGAAGGGGGGACGTTACGGCATCCCTTCCGACGCGGCTCCTCCAGAGACTAGGTCCGAAATCTCTCCTCCAGAAACGAAGTCCTGGAGTCAGGAGTGCCTGAGTTTAAATCTGTCTTCAGATACTTAATAATTGCCACGCTGTGTAGCCTTGGGCAAGCCACTTAACCCCATTGCCTTGCAAAAACTTAAACACAATAGATGGAGGGAAAGCTGTGGGTTTAGAATATGGAACGCAGTCATTGACGATCAGGAAGAAGGCTTTTTCAACTCAACAGAAGACTGAGGTGCTCAAAGAATGAGAAACCTAAAAAGCTACAAAGATCTATATCACGAAGCTCAATCAGAGAATTTCATCCATGATCCTCAAGTAACAGGGTAACACTAGAGTTTATTGCCTAGGACGGAAGGGGTGACTTGTTCAGCTGTTCCAATTAAGATTTGAGTTAAGAGACTTCTGAGGCAAGGAGCCTAATCACAAGGTTATTAATATTGTCCAGTTAAACTCGTGCCTTTCAACAGGTACTAGGTTTCTATCTCCAATCTACATATTTGTAGTCTGTATACCTATATGTCTGTCCATATATATAAATGTATATATATAATATATATATATATATATTTACATATGTGTGTGTCTGCGTGTGTATGTGCGTCTATACCTACGTGTGTACACGTATATAAACGTGTGTGTAGATGAATACATAGATATACATGTACTCACCCCTTACTTAGTCTGCATCTCTCTTGCCTCATTGATAAGTCTAGTAGATTGTAGATGCAAATTATCGATGCAAATATATGAATAGATTGTAGAAACATGGGCTATAAGTACACAAATATGTAGATGTGTATAGATATGTTTATCTATGTGTATA
>NW_027422467.1:0-70454 GCF_037893015.1 Macrotis lagotis
AAGCTAATGCACGAAAACGCAAGGCTAGGCAGTGCACGGCTAGGCAAGGAAAGAGTAACGGAAGGAAAGGAAGGCAAGGCAAAGCAAGGCAAGGCAAGTGTAACAAAAGGCAAGGCACGGCAAGGGGAAACAAAGCTAAGGAACGGCAACGCACGGCTACGCAATGCACGGCCAGGCAAGGAAAGGGTAACTCAAGGCAAGGCACGGTCAGGCGAGGCAAGGCTAAGGCACGACAACGCAAGGCTAGGCAATGCACGGAAGGCAAGCAAAGAGTAACGGAAGGCAAGGAAGGCAAGGGAAAGCAGGGGAAGGCAAGGGTAACGGAAGGAACGGCACGGTAAGGGGAAACAAGGCTAAGGCACGACAACGCAGGGCTAGCCAATGCACGGCAAGGAAAGGAAAGGGTAACGCAAGGCAAGGCACCGTTACGCGAGGCAAGGCTAAGGCACGACAACGCAAGGCTAGGCAATGCACGGAAGGCAAGCAAAGAGTAACGGAAGGCAAGGAAGGCAAGGGAAAGCAAGGCAAGGCAAGGGTAACGGAAGGAACGGCACGGCAAGGGGAAACAAGGCTAAGGCACGGCAACGCACGGCTAGGCAATGCACGGCAAGGCAAGGAAAGGGTAACGCAAGGCAAGGCACGGTGAGGCAAGGCAAGGCTGATGCACGACAACGCACGGCTACGCAATGCACGGCAAGGCAAGAAAAGGGTAACACAAGGCAAGGCACGGTCAGGCGAGGCAAGGCTAAGGCACGACAACGCAAGGCTAGGCAATGCACGGCAAGGCAAGGAAAGGGTAACCCAAGGCAAGGCACTGTAAGGCGCGGCAAGGCTAAGGCACGACAACGCAAGGCTAGGCAATAAACGGAAGGCAAGCAAAGAGTAACGGAAGGGAAGGAAGGCAAGGGAAAGCAGGGTAAGGCAAGGGTAACGGAAGGAACGGCACGGTAAGGGGAAACAAGGGTAAGGCACGACAACGCAGGGCTAGCCAATGCACGGCAAGGCAAGGAAAGCTTAACGCAAGGCAAAGCACGGTGAGGCAAGACAAGGCAAATGCACGACAACGCACGGCTAGGCAATGCACGGCAAGGCAAGGAAAGGGTAACGCAAGGCAAGGCACGGGTAGGCGAGGCAAGGCAAATGCACGACAACGCACGGCTAGGCAATGTACGGCAAGGCAAGGAAAGGGTTACTCAAGGCAAGGCACGGTCAGGCGAGGCAAGGCTAAGGCACGACAACTCAAGGCTAGGCAATGCACGGAAGGCAAGCAAAGAGGAACGGAAGGCAAGGAAGGCTAGGGAAAGCAGGGAAAGGCAAGGGTAACGGAAGGAACGGCACGGTAAGGGCAAACAAGACTAAGGCACGACAACACAGGGCTAGGCAATGCAGGGCAAGGCAAGGAAATGGTAACGCAAGGCAAGGCACGGTTTGGGGAGGCAAAGCTAATGCACGAAAACGCAAGGCTAGGCAGTGCACGGCTAGGCAAGGAAAGAGTAACGGAAGGAAAGGAAGGCAAGGCAAAGCAAGGCAAGGCAAGTGTAACAAAAGGCAAGGCACGGCAAGGGGAAACAAAGCTAAGGAACGGCAACGCACGGCTACGCAATGCACGGCCAGGCAAGGAAAGGGTAACGCAAGGCAAGGCACGGTGAGGCAAGGCAAGGCAAATGCACGACAACGCACGGCTAGGCAATGCACGGCAAGGCAAGGAAAGGGTAACGCAAGGCAAGGCACGGTCAGGCGAGGCAAGGCTAAGGCACGACAACGCAAGGCTAGGCAATGAACGGAAGGCAAGCAAAGAGTAACGGAAGGCAAGGAAGGCAAGGGAAAGCAAGGGAAGGCAAGGGCAACGAAAGGAACGGCACGGTAAGGGGAAACAAAGCTAAGGCAGGACAATGCAGGGCTAGGCAATGCACGGCAAGGCAAGGAAAGGGTAACGCAAGGCAAAGCACGGTGAGGCAAGACAAGGCAAATGCACGACAACGCACGGCTAGGCAATGCACGGCAAGGCAAGTAAAGGGTAACTCAAGGCAAGGCACGGTCAGGCGAGGCAAGGCTAAGGCACGACAACGCAAGGCTAGGCAATGCACGGAAGGCAAGCAAAGAGTAACGGAAGGCAAGGAAGGCAAGGGAAAGCAGGGGAAGGCAAGGGTAACGAAAGGAACGGCACGGTAAGGGGAAACAAGGCTAAGGCACGACAACACAGGGCTAGGCAATGCAGGGCAAGGCAAGGAAAGGGTAACGCAAATCAAGGCACGGTTTGGGGAGGAAGGCGAATGCACGACAACGCAAGGCTAGGCAATGCACGGAAGGCAAGCAAAGAGTAACGGAAGGCAAGGAAGGCAAGGGAAAGCAAGGCAAGGCAAGGGTAACAGAAGGAACGGCACGGCAAGGGGAAACAAGGCTAAGGCACGGCAACGCACGGCTAGGCAATGCACGGCAAGGCAAGGAAAGGGTAACGCAAGGCAAGGCACGGTGAGGCAAGGCAAGGCTGATGCACGACAACGCACGGCTAGGCAATGCACGGCAAGGCACGGAAAGGGTAACGCAAGGCAAGGCACGGTCAGGCGAGGCAAGGCTAAGGCACGACAACGCAAGGCTAGGCAATGCACGGCAAGGCAAGGAAAGGGTAACGCAAGGCAAGGCACCGTTACGCGAGGCAAGGCTAAGGCACGACAACGCAAGGCTAGGCAATGCACGGAAGGCAAGCAAAGAGTAACGGAAGGCAAGGAAGGCAAGGGAAAGCAAGGCAAGGCAAGGGTAACGGAAGGAACGGCACGGCAAGGGGAAACAAGGCTAAGGCACGGCAACGCACGGCTAGGCAATGCACGGCAAGGCAAGGAAAGGGTAACGCAAGGCAAGGCACGGTGAGGCAAGGCAAGGCTGATGCACGACAACGCACGGCTAGGCAATGCACGGCAAGGCAAGGAAAGGGTAACGCAAGGCAAGGCACGGTCAGGCGAGGCAAGGCTAAGGCACGACAACGCAAGGCTAGGCAATGCACGGCAAGGCAAGGAAAGGGTAACGCAAGGCAAGGCACGGTAAGGCGCGGCAAGGCTAAGGCACGACAACGCAAGGCTAGGCAATAAACGGAAGGCAAGCAAAGAGTAACGGAAGGCAAGGAAGGCAAGGGAAAGCAGGGGAAGGCAAGGGTAACGGAAGGAACGGCACGGTAAGGGGAAACAAGGCTAAGGCACGACAACGCAAGCTAGGCAATGCACGGCAAGTCAAGGAAAGGGTAACGCAAGGCAAGGCACCGTTACGCGAGGCAAGGCTAAGGCACGACAACGCAAGGCTAGGCAATGCACGGAAGGCAAGCAAAGAGTAACGGAAGGCAAGGAAGGCAAGGGAAAGCAAGGCAAGGCAAGGGTAACGGAAGGAACGGCACGGCAAGGGGAAACAAGGCTAAGGCACGGCAACGCACGGCTAGGCAATGCACGGCAAGGCAAGGAAAGGGTAACGCAAGGCAAGGCACTGTCAGGCGAGGCAAGGCTAAGGCACGAAAACGCAAGGCTAGGCAATGCGCGGAAGGAAAGCAAAGAGTAACGGAAAGCAATGAAAGGAAGGGAAAGCAAGGCAAGGTAAGGGTAACGCAAGGCAAGGCACGGTGAGGCAAGGCAAGGCTGATGCACGACAACGCACGGCTAGGCAATTCACGGCAAGGCAAGGAAAGGGTAAAGCAAGGCAAGGCACGGTCAGGCGAGGCAAGGCTAAGGCACGAGAACGCAAGGCTAGGCAATGCACGGAAGGCAAGCAAAGAGGAACGGAAGGCAAGGAAGGCTAGGGAAAGCAGGGAAAGGCAAGGGTAACGGAAGGAACGGCACGGTAAGGGCAAACAAGACTAAGGCACGACAACACAGGGCTAGGCAATGCAGGGCAAGGCAAGGAAATGGTAACGCAAGGCAAGGCACGGTTTGCGGAGGCAAAGGTAATGCACGACAACGCGAGGCTAGGCAGTGCACGGCTAGGCAAGGAAAGAGTAACGGAAGGAAAGGAAGGCAAGGCAAAGCAAGGCAAGGCAAGTGTAACAAAAGGCAAGGCACGGCAAGGGGAAAGAAGGCTAAAGAACGGCAACGCACGGCTACGCAATGCACGGCCAGGCAAGGAAAGGGTAACGCAAGGCAAGGCACGGTAAGGCAAGAAAAGGCTAATGCACGACAACGCACGGCTAGGCAATGCACGGCCAGGCAAGGAAAGGGTATCGCAAGGCAAGGCACGGTCAGGCGAGGCAAGGCTAAGGCACGACAACGCAAGGCTAGGCAATGAACGGAAGGCAAGCAAAGAGTAACGGAAGGCAAGGAAGGCAAGGGAAAGCAAGGGAAGGCAAGGGCAACGAAAGGAACGGCACGGTAAGGGGAAACAAAGCTAAGGCAGGACAATGCAGGGCTAGGCAATGCACGGCAAGGCAAGGAAAGGGTAACGCAAGGCAAAGCACGGTGAGGCAAGACAAGGCAAATGCACGACAACGCACGGCTAGGCAATGCACGGCAAGGCAAGGAAAGGGTAACTCAAGGCAAGGCACGGTCAGGCGAGGCAAGGCTAAGGCACGACAACGCAAGGCTAGGCAATGCACGGAAGGCAAGCAAAGAGTAACGGAAGGCAAGGAAGTCAAGGGAAAGCAGGGGAAGGCAAGGGTAACGAAAGAAACGGCACGGTAAGGGGAAACAAGGCTAAGGCACGACAACGCAAGGCTAGGCAATGCACGGCAAGGCAAGGAAAGGGTAACGCAAGGCAAGGCACGGTAAGGCGCGGCAAGGCTAAGGCACGACAACGCAAGGCTAGGCAATAAACGGAAGGCAAGCAAAGAGTAACGGAAGGCAAGGAAGGCAAGGGAAAGCAGGGGAAGGCAAGGGTAACGTAAGGAACGGCACGGTAAGGGGAAACAAGGCTAAGGCACGACAACGCAGGGCTAGCCAATGCACGGCAAGGCAAGGAAAGCTTAACGCAAGGCAAAGCACGGTGAGGCAAGACAAGGCAAATGCACGACAACGCACGGCTTGGCAATGCACGGGAAGGCAAGGAAAGGGTAACTCAAGGCAAGGCACGGTCAGGCGAGGCAAGGCTAAGGCACGACAACGCAAGGCTAGGCAATGCACGGAAGGCAAGCAAAGAGTAACGGAAGGCAAGGAAGGCAAGGGAAAGCAGGGGAAGGCAAGGGTAACGAAAGGAACGGCACGGTAAGGGGAAACAAGGCTAAGGTACGACAACACAGGGCTAGGCAATGCAGGGCAAGGCAAGGAAAGGGTAACGCAAGGCAAGGCACGGTTCGGGGAGGAAGGCGAATGCACGACAACGCAAGGCTAGGCAATGCACGGAACGCAAGCAAAGAGTAACGGAAGGCAAGGGAAAGCAAGGCAAGGCAAGGGTAACAGAAGGAACGGCACGGCAAGGGGAAACAAGGCTAAGGCATGGCAACGCACGGCTAGGCAATGCACGGCAAGGCAAGGAAAGGGTAACGCAAGGCAAGGCACGGTGAGGCAAGGCAAGGCTGATGCACGACAACGCACGGCTAGGCAATGCACGGCAAGGCAAGGAAAGGGTAACGCAAGGCAAGGCACGGTCAGGCGAGGCAAGGCTAAGGCACGACAACGCAAGGCTAGGCAATGCACGGCAAGGCAAGGAAAGGGTAACGCAAGGCAAGGCACTGTAAGGCGCGGCAAGGCTAAGGCACGACAACGCAAGGCTAGGCAATAAACGGAAGGCAAGCAAAGAGTAACGGAAGGCAAGGAAGGCAAGGGAAAGCAGGGGAAGGCAAGGGTAACGGAAGGAACGGCACGGTAAGGGGAAACAAGGCTAAGGCACGACAACGCAGGGCTAGCCAATGCACGGCAAGGAAAGGAAAGGGTAACGCAAGGCAAGGCACCGTTACGCGAGGCAAGGCTAAGGCACGACAACGCAAGGCTAGGCAATGCACGGAAGGCAAGCAAAGAGTAACGGAAGGCAAGGAAGGCAAGGGAAAGCAAGGCAAGGCAAGGGTAACGGAAGGAACGGCACGGCAAGGGGAAACAAGGCTAAGGCACGGCAACGCACGGCTAGGCAATGCACGGCAAGGCAAGGAAAGGGTAACGCAAGGCAAGGCACTGTCAGGCGAGGCAAGGCTAAGGCACGACAACGCAAGGCTAGGCAATGCACGGAAGGAAAGCAAAGAGTAACGGAAAGCAATGAAAGGAAGGGAAAGCAAGGCAAGGTAAGGGTAACGCAAGGCAAGGCACGGTGAGGCAAGGCAAGGCTGATGCACGACAACGCACGGCTAGGCAATTCACGGCAAGGCAAGGAAAGGGTAACGCAAGGCAAGGCACGGTCAGGCGAGGCAAGGCTAAGGCACGACAACTCAAGGCTAGGCAATGCACGGAAGGCAAGCAAAGAGGAACGGAAGGCAAGGAAGGCTAGGGAAAGCAGGGAAAGGCAAGGGTAACGGAAGGAACGGCACGGTAAGGGCAAACAAGACTAAGGCACGACAACACAGGGCTAGGCAATGCAGGGCAAGGCAAGGAAATGGTAACGCAAGGCAAGGCACGGTTTGGGGAGGCAAAGCTAATGCACGAAAACGCAAGGCTAGGCAGTGCACGGCTAGGCAAGGAAAGAGTAACGGAAGGAAAGGAAGGCAAGGCAAAGCAAGGCAAGGCAAGTGTAACAAAAGGCAAGGCACGGCAAGGGGAAACAAAGCTAAGGAACGGCAACGCACGGCTACGCAATGCACGGCCAGGCAAGGAAAGGGTAACGCAAGGCAAGGCACGGTGAGGCAAGGCAAGGCAAATGCACGACAACGCACGGCTAGGCAATGCACGGCAAGGCAAGGAAAGGGTAACGCAAGGCAAGGCACGGTCAGGCGAGGCAAGGCTAAGGCACGACAACGCAAGGCTCGGCAATGAACGGAAGGCAAGCAAAGAGTAACGGAAGGCAAGGAAGGCAAGGGAAAGCAAGGGAAGGCAAGGGCAACGAAAGGAACGGCACGGTAAGGGGAAACAAAGCTAAGGCAGGACAATGCAGGGCTAGGCAATGCACGGCAAGGCAAGGAAAGGGTAACGCAAGGCAAAGCACGGTGAGGCAAGACAAGGCAAATGCACGACAACGCACGGCTAGGCAATGCACGGCAAGGCAAGTAAAGGGTAACTCAAGGCAAGGCACGGTCAGGCGAGGCAAGGCTAAGGCACGACAACGCAAGGCTAGGCAATGCACGGAAGGCAAGCAAAGAGTAACGGAAGGCAAGGAAGGCAAGGGAAAGCAGGGGAAGGCAAGGGTAACGAAAGGAACGGCACGGTAAGGGGAAACAAGGCTAAGGCACGACAACACAGGGCTAGGCAATGCAGGGCAAGGCAAGGAAAGGGTAACGCAAATCAAGGCACGGTTTGGGGAGGAAGGCGAATGCACGACAACGCAAGGCTAGGCAATGCACGGAAGGAAAGCAAAGAGTAACGGAAGGCAAGGAAGGCAAGGGATAGCAAGGCAAGGCAAGGGTAACAGAAGGAACGGCACGGCAAGGGGAAACAAGGCTAAGGCACGGCAACGCACGGCTAGGCAATGCACGGCAAGGCAAGGAAAGGGTAACGCAAGGCAAGGCACGGTGAGGCAAGGCAAGGCTGATGCACGACAACGCACGGCTAGGCAATGCACGGCAAGGCACGGAAAGGGTAACGCAAGGCAAGGCACGGTCAGGCGAGGCAAGGCTAAGGCACGACAACGCAAGGCTAGGCAATGCACGGCAAGGCAAGGAAAGGGTAACGCAAGGCAAGGCACCGTTACGCGAGGCAAGGCTAAGGCACGACAACGCAAGGCTAGGCAATGCACGGAAGGCAAGCAAAGAGTAACGGAAGGCAAGGAAGGCAAGGGAAAGCAAGGCAAGGCAAGGGTAACGGAAGGAACGGCACGGCAAGGGGAAACAAGGCTAAGGCACGGCAACGCACGGCTAGGCAATGCACGGCAAGGCAAGGAAAGGGTAACGCAAGGCAAGGCACGGTGAGGCAAGGCAAGGCTGATGCACGACAACGCACGGCTAGGCAATGCACGGCAAGGCAAGGAAAGGGTAACGCAAGGCAAGGCACGGTCAGGCGAGGCAAGGCTAAGGCACGACAACGCAAGGCTAGGCAATGCACGGCAAGGAAAGGAAAGGGTAACCCAAGGCAAGGCACTGTAAGGCGCGGCAAGGCTAAGGCATGACAACGCAAGGCTATGCAATAAACGGAAGGCAAGCAAAGAGTAACGGAAGGGAAGGAAGGCAAGGGAAAGCAGGGGAAGGCAAGGGTAACGGAAGGAACGGCACGGTAAGGGGAAACAAGGCTAAGGCACGACAACGCAAGCTAGGCAATGCACGGCAAGTCAAGGAAAGGGTAACGCAAGGCAAGGCACCGTTACGCGAGGCAAGGCTAAGGCACGACAACGCAAGGCTAGGCAATGCACGGAAGGCAAGCAAAGAGTAACGGAAGGCAAGGAAGGCAAGGGAAAGCAAGGCAAGGCAAGGGTAACGGAAGGAACGGCACGGCAAGGGGAAACAAGGCTAAGGCACGGCAACGCACGGCTAGGCAATGCACGGCAAGGCAAGGAAAGGGTAACGCAAGGCAAGGCACTGTCAGGCGAGGCAAGGCTAAGGCACGAAAACGCAAGGCTAGGCAATGCACGGAAGGAAAGCAAAGAGTAACGGAAAGCAATGAAATGAAGGTAAAGCAAGGCAAGGTAAGGGTAACGCAAGGCAAGGCACGGTGAGGCAAGGTAAGGCTGATGCACGACAACGCACGGCTAGGCAATTCACGGCAAGGCAAGGAAAGGGTAACGCAAGGCAAGGCACGGTCAGGCGAGGCAAGGCTAAGGCACGACAACTCAAGGCTAGGCAATGCACGGAAGGCAAGCAAAGAGGAACGGAAGGCAAGGAAGGCTAGGGAAAGCAGGGAAAGGCAAGGCTAACGGAAGGAACGGCACGGTAAGGGCAAACAAGACTAAGGCACGACAACACAGGGCTAGGCAATGCAGGGCAAGGCAAGGAAATGGTAACGCAAGGCAAGGCACGGTTTGGGGAGGCAAAGCTAATGCACGAAAACGCAAGGCTAGGCAGTGCACGGCTAGGCAAGGAAAGAGTAACGGAAGGAAAGGAAGGCAAGGCAAAGCAAGGCAAGGCAAGTGTAACAAAAGGCAAGGCACGGCAAGGGGAAACAAAGCTAAGGAACGGCAACGCACGGCTACGCAATGCACGGCCAGGCAAGGAAAGGGTAACGCAAGGCAAGGCACGGTAAGGGAAGACAAGGCTAATGCACGACAACGCACGGCTAGGCAATGCACGGCCAGGCAAGGAAAGGGTATCGCAAGGCAAGGCACGGTGAGGCAAGGCAAGGCAAATGCACGACAACGCACGGCTAGGCAATGCACGGCAAGGCAAGGAAAGGGTAAAGCAAGGCAAGGCACGGTCAGGCGAGGCAAGGCTAAGGCACGACAACGCAAGGCTCGGCAATGAACGGAAGGCAAGCAAAAAGTAACGGAAGGCAAGGAAGGCAAGGGAAAGCAAGGGAAGGCAAGGGCAACGAAAGGAACGGCACGGTAAGTGGAAACAAAGCTAAGGCAGGACAATGCAGGGCCAGGCAATGCACGGCAAGGCAAGGAAAGGGTAACGCAAGGCAAAGCACGGTGAGGCAAGAGAAGGCAAATGCACGACAACGCACGGCTAGGCAATGCACGGCAAGGCAAGTAAAGGGTAACTCAAGGCAAGGCACGGTCAGGCGAGGCAAGGCTAAGGCACGACAACGCAAGGCTAGGCAATGCACGGAAGGCAAGCAAAGAGTAACGGAAGGCAAGGAAGGCAAGGGAAAGCAGGGGAAGGCAAGGGTAACGAAAGGAACGGCACGGTAAGGGGAAACAAGGCTAAGGCACGACAACACAGGGCTAGGCAATGCAGGGCAAGGCAAGGAAAGGGTAACGCAAATCAAGGCACGGTTTGGGGAGGAAGGCGAATGCACGACAACGCAAGGCTAGGCAATGCACGGAAGGAAAGCAAAGAGTAACGGAAGGCAAGGAAGGGAAGGGAAAGCAAGGCAAGGCAAGGGTAACAGAAGGAACGGCACGGCAAGGGGAAACAAGGCTAATGCACGACAACGCACGGCTAGGCAATGAACGGCAAGGCAAGGAAAGGGTAACGCAAGGCAAGGCACGGTGAGGCAAGGCAAGGCTGATGCACGACAACGGACGGCTAGGCAATGCACGGCAAGGCACGGAAAGGGTAACGCAAGGCAAGGCACGGTCAGGCGAGGCAAGGCTAAGGCACGACAACGCAAGGCTAGGCAATGCACGGCAAGGCAAGGAAAGGGTAACGCAAGGCAAGGCACGGTAAGGCGCGGCAAGGCTAAGGCACGACAACGCAAGGCCAGGCAATAAACGGAAGGTAAGCAAAGAGTAACGGAAGTCAAGGAAGGCAAGGGAAAGCAGGGGAAGGCAAGGGTAACGGAAGGAACGGCACGGTAAGGGGAAACAAGGCTAAGGCACGACAACGCAGGGCTAGCCAATGCACGGCAAGGAAAGGAAAGGGTAACGCAAGGCAAGGCACCGTTACGCGAGGCAAGGCTAAGGCACGACAACGCAAGGCTAGGCAATGCACGGAAGGCAAGCAAAGAGTAACGGAAGGCAAGGAAGGCAAGGGAAAGCAAGGCAAGGCAAGGGTAACGGAAGGAACGGCACGGCAAGGGGAAACAAGGCTAAGGCACGGCAACGCACGGCTAGGCAATGCACGGCAAGGCAAGGAAAGGGTAACGCAAGGCAAGGCACGGTGAGGCAAGGCAAGGCTGATGCACGACAACGCACGGCTAGCAATGCACGGCAAGGCAAGAAAAGGGTAACACAAGGCAAGGCACGGTCAGGCGAGGCAAGGCTAAGGCACGACAACGCAAGGCTAGGCAATGCACGGCAAGGCAAGGAAAGGGTAACCCAAGGCAAGGCACGGTAAGGCGCGGCAAGGCTAAGGCACGACAACGCAAGGCTAGGCAATGCACGGAAGGCAAGCAAAGAGTAACGGAAGGCAAGGAAGGCAAGGGAAAGCAGGGTAAGGCAAGGGTAACGGAAGGAACGGCACGGTAAGGGGAAACAAGGGTAAGGCACGACAACGCAGGGCTAGCCAATGCACGGCAAGGCAAGGAAAGCTTAACGCAAGGCAAAGCACGGTGAGGCAAGGCAAGGCAAATGCACGACAACGCACGGCTAGGCAATGCACGGCAAGGCAAGGAAAGGGTAACTCAAGGCAAGGCACGGTCAGGCGAGGCAAGGCTAAGGCACGACAACGCAAGGCTAGGCAATGCACGGAAGGCAAGCAAAGAGTAACGGAAGGCAAGGAAGGCAAGGGAAAGCAGGGGAAGGCAAGGGTAACGAAAGGAACGGCACGGTAAGGGGAAACAAGGCTAAGGCACGACAACACAGGGCTAGGCAATGCAGGGCAAGGCAAGGAAAGGGTAACGAAAGGCAAGGCACGGTTCGGGGAGGAAGGCGAATGCACGACAACGCAAGGCTAGGCAATGCACGGAAGGCAAGCAAAGAGTAACGGAAGGCAAGGAAGGCAAGGGAAAGCAAGGCAAGGCAAGGGTAACAGAAGGAACGGCACGGCAAGGGGAAACAAGGCTAAGGCAAGGCAACGCACGGCTAGGCAATGCACGGCAAGGCAAGGAAAGGGTAACGCAAGGCAAGGCACGGTGAGGCAAGGCAAGGCTGATGCACGACAACGCACGGCTAGGCAATGCACGGCAAGGCAAGGAAAGGGTAACGCAAGGCAAGGCACGGTCAGGCGAGGCAAGGCAAATGCACGACAACGCACGGCTAGGCAATGCACGGCAAGGCAAGGAAAGGGTTACTCAAGGCAAGGCACGGTCAGGCGAGGCAAGGCTAAGGCACGACAACTCAAGGCTAGGCAATGCACGGAAGGCAAGCAAAGAGGAACGGAAGGCAAGGAAGGCTAGGGAAAGCAGGGAAAGGCAAGGGTAACGGAAGGAACGGCACGGTAAGGGCAAACAAGACTAAGGCACGACAACACAGGGCTAGGCAATGCAGGGCAAGGCAAGGAAATGGTAACGCAAGGCAAGGCACGGTTTGGGGAGGCAAAGCTAATGCACGAAAACGCAAGGCTAGGCAGTGCACGGCTAGGCAAGGAAAGAGTAACGGAAGGAAAGGAAGGCAAGGCAAAGCAAGGCAAGGCAAGTGTAACAAAAGGCAAGGCACGGCAAGGGGAAACAAAGCTAAGGAACGGCAACGCACGGCTACGCAATGCACGGCCAGGCAAGGAAAGGGTAACGCAAGGCAAGGCACGGTGAGGCAAGGCAAGGCAAATGCACGACAACGCACGGCTAGGCAATGCACGGCAAGGCAAGGAAAGGGTAACGCAAGGCAAGGCACGGTCAGGCGAGGCAAGGCTAAGGCACGACAACGCAAGGCTCGGCAATGAACGGAAGGCAAGCAAAGAGTAACGGAAGGCAAGGAAGGCAAGGGAAAGCAAGGGAAGGCAAGGGCAACGAAAGGAACGGCACGGTAAGGGGAAACAAAGCTAAGGCAGGACAATGCAGGGCTAGGCAATGCACGGCAAGGCAAGGAAAGGGTAACGCAAGGCAAAGCACGGTGAGGCAAGACAAGGCAAATGCACGACAACGCACGGCTAGGCAATGCACGGCAAGGCAAGTAAAGGGTAACTCAAGGCAAGGCACGGTCAGGCGAGGCAAGGCTAAGGCACGACAACGCAAGGCTAGGCAATGCACGGAAGGCAAGCAAAGAGTAACGGAAGGCAAGGAAGGCAAGGGAAAGCAGGGGAAGGCAAGGGTAACGAAAGGAACGGCACGGTAAGGGGAAACAAGGCTAAGGCACGACAACACAGGGCTAGGCAATGCAGGGCAAGGCAAGGAAAGGGTAACGCAAATCAAGGCACGGTTTGGGGAGGAAGGCGAATGCACGACAACGCAAGGCTAGGCAATGCACGGAAGGCAAGCAAAGAGTAACGGAAGGCAAGGAAGGCAAGGGAAAGCAAGGCAAGGCAAGGGTAACAGAAGGAACGGCACGGCAAGGGGAAACAAGGCTAAGGCACGGCAACGCACGGCTAGGCAATGCACGGCAAGGCAAGGAAAGGGTAACGCAAGGCAAGGCACGGTGAGGCAAGGCAAGGCTGATGCACGACAACGCACGGCTAGGCAATGCACGGCAAGGCGGAACGGAAAGGGTAACGCAAGGCAAGGCACGGTCAGGCGAGGCAAGGCTAAGGCACGACAACGCAGGCTAGGCAATGCACGGCAAGGCAAGGAAAGGGTAACGCAAGGCAAGGCACGGTTAGGCGAGGCAAGGCTAAGGCACGACAACGCAAGGCTAGGCAATGCACGGAAGGCAAGCAAAGAGTAACGGAAGGCAAGGAAGGCAAGGGAAAGCAAGGCAAGGCAAGGGTAACGGAAGGAACGGCACGGCAAGGGGAAACAAGGCTAAGGCACGGCAACGCACGGCTAGGCAATGCACGGCAAGGCAAGGAAAGGGTAACGCAAGGCAAGGCACGGTGAGGCAAGGCAAGGCTGATGCACGACAACGCACGGCTAGGCAATGCACGGCAAGGCAAGGAAAGGGTAACGCAAGGCAAGGCACGGTCAGGCGAGGCAAGGCTAAGGCACGACAACGCAAGGCTAGGCAATGCACGGCAAGGCAAGGAAAGGGTAACGCAAGGCAAGGCACGGTAAGGCGCGGCAAGGCTAAGGCACGACAACGCAAGGCTAGGCAATAAACGGAAGGCAAGCAAAGAGTAACGGAAGGCAAGGAAGGCAAGGGAAAGCAGGGGAAGGCAAGGGTAACGGAAGGAACGGCACGGTAAGGGGAAACAAGGCTAAGGCACGACAACGCAGGGCTAGGCAATGCACGGCAAGGCAAGGAAAGGGTAACGCAAGGCAAGGCACCGTTACGCGAGGCAAGGCTAAGGCACGACAACGCAAGGCTAGGCAATGCACGGAAGGCAAGCAAAGAGTAACGGAAGGCAAGGAAGGCAAGGGAAAGCAAGGCAAGGCAAGGGTAACGGAAGGAACGGCACGGCAAGGGGAAACAAGGCTAAGGCACGGCAACGCACGGCTAGGCAATGCACGGCAAGGCAAGGAAAGGGTAACGCAAGGCAAGGCACTGTCAGGCGAGGCAAGGCTAAGGCACGACAACGCAAGGCTAGGCAATGCACGGAAGGAAAGCAAAGAGTAACGGAAAGCAATGAAAGGAAGGGAAAGCAAGGCAAGGTAAGGGTAACGCAAGGCAAGGCACGGTGAGGCAAGGCAAGGCTGATGCACGACAACGCACGGCTAGGCAATGCACGGCAAGGCAAGGAAAGGGTAACGCAAGGCAAGGCACGGTGAGGCAAGGCAAGGCTGATGCACGACAACGCACGGCTAGGCAATGCACGGCAAGGCAGGAAAGGGTAACGCAAGGCAAGGCACGGTCAGGCGAGGCAAGGCTAAGGCACGACAACGCAAGGCTAGGCAATGCACGGCAAGGCAAGGAAAGGGTAACGCAAGGCAAGGCACGGTAAGGCGCGGCAAGGCTAAGGCACGACAACGCAAGGCAGGCAATAAACGGAAGGAAGCAAAGAGTAACGGAAGGCAAGGAAGGCAAGGGAAAGCAGGGGAAGGCAAGGGTAACGGAAGGAACGGCACGGTAAGGGGAAACAAGGCTAAGGCACGACAACGCAGGGCTAGGCAATGCACGGCAAGGAAAGGAAAGGGTAACGCAAGGCAAGGCACGGTTACGCGAGGCAAGGCTAAGGCACGACAACGCAAGGCTAGGCAATGCACGGAAGGCAAGCAAAGAGTAACGGAAGGCAAGGAAGGCAAGGGAAAGCAAGGCAAGGCAAGGGTAACGGAAGGAACGGCACGGCAAGGGGAAACAAGGCTAAGGCACGGCAACGCACGGCTAGGCAATGCACGGCAAGGCAAGGAAAGGGTAACGCAAGGCAAGGCACGGTGAGGCAAGGCAAGGCTGATGCACGACAACGCACGGCTACGCAATGCACGGCAAGGCAAGAAAAGGGTAACACAAGGCAAGGCACGGTCAGGCGAGGCAAGGCTAAGGAACGACAACGCAAGGCTAGGCAATGCACGGCAAGGCAAGGAAAGGGTAACCCAAGGCAAGGCACTGTAAGGCGCGGCAAGGCTAAGGCACGACAACGCAAGGCTAGGCAATAAACGGAAGGCAAGCAAAGAGTAACGGAAGGGAAGGAAGGCAAGGGAAAGCAGGGTAAGGCAAGGGTAACGGAAGGAACGGCACGGTAAGGGGAAACAAGGGTAAGGCACGACAACGCAGGGCTAGCCAATGCACGGCAAGGCAAGGAAAGCTTAACGCAAGGCAAAGCACGGTGAGGCAAGACAAGGCAAATGCACGACAACGCACGGCTAGGCAATGCACGGCAAGGCAAGGAAAGGGTAACTCAAGGCAAGGCACGGTCAGGCGAGGCAAGGCTAAGGCACGACAACGCAAGGCTAGGCAATGCACGGAAGGCAAGCAAAGAGTAACGGAAGGCAAGGAAGGCAAGGGAAAGCAGGGGAAGGCAAGGGTAACGAAAGGAACGGCACGGTAAGGGGAAACAAGGCTAAGGCACGACAACACAGGGCTAGGCAATGCAGGGCAAGGCAAGGAAAGGGTAACGCAAGGCAAGGCACGGTTCGGGGAGGAAGGCGAATGCACGACAACGCAAGGCTAGGCAATGCACGGAAGGCAAGCAAAGAGTAACGGAAGGCAAGGAAGGCAAGGGAAAGCAAGGCAAGGCAAGGGTAACAGAAGGAACGGCACGGCAAGGGGAAACAAGGCTAAGGCAAGGCAACGCACGGCTAGGCAATGCACGGCAAGGCAAGGAAAGGGTAACGCAAGGCAAGGCACGGTGAGGCAAGGCAAGGCTGATGCACGACAACGCACGGCTAGGCAATGCACGGCAAGGCAAGGAAAGGGTAACGCAAGGCAAGGCACGGTCAGGCGAGGCAAGGCAAATGCACGACAACGCACGGCTAGGCAATGCACGGCAAGGCAAGGAAAGGGTAACTCAAGGCAAGGCACGGTCAGGCGAGGCAAGGCTAAGGCACGACAACGCAAGGCTAGGCAATGCACGGAAGGCAAGCAAAGAGTAACGGAAGGCAAGGAAGGCAAGGGAAAGCAGGGGAAGGCAAGGGTAACGAAAGGAACGGCACGGTAAGGGGAAACAAGGCTAAGGCACGACAACGCAAGGCTAGGCAATGCACGGCAAGGCAAGGAAAGGGTAACGCAAGGCAAGGCACGGTAAGGCGAGGCAAGGCTAAGGCACGACAACGCAAGGCTAGGCAATGCACGGAAGGCAAGCAAAGAGTAACGGAAGGCAAGGAAGGCAAGGGAAAGCAGGGGAAGGCAAGGGTAACGTAAGGAACGGCACGGTAAGGGGAAACAAGGCTAAGGCACGACAACGCAGGGCTAGGCAATGCACGGCAAGGCAAGGAAAGGGTAACGCAAGGCAAGGCACCGTTAGGCGAGGCAAGGCTAAGGCACGACAACGCAAGGCTAGGCAATGCACGGAAGGCAAGCAAAGAGTAACGGAAGGCAAGGAAGGCAAGGGAAAGCAAGGCAAGGCAAGGGTAACGGAAGGAACGGCACGGCAAGGGGAAACAAGGCTAAGGCACGGCAACGCACGGCTAGGCAATGCACGGCAAGGCAAGGAAAGGGTAACGCAAGGCAAGGCACGGTGAGGCAAGGCAAGGCTGATGCACGACAACGCACGGCTAGGCAATGCACGGCAAGGCAAGGAAAGGGTAACGCAAGGCAAGGCATGGTCAGGCGAGGCAAGGCTAAGGCACGACAACGCAAGGCTAGGCAATGCACGGCAAGGAAAGGAAAGGGTAACCCAAGGCAAGGCACTGTAAGGCGCGGCAAGGCTAAGGCATGACAACGCAAGGCTATGCAATAAACGGAAGGCAAGCAAAGAGTAACGGAAGGGAAGGAAGGCAAGGGAAAGCAGGGGAAGGCAAGGGTAACGGAAGGAACGGCACGGTAAGGGGAAACAAGGCTAAGGCACGACAACGCAGGCTAGGCAATGCACGGCAAGTCAAGGAAAGGGTAACGCAAGGCAAGGCACCGTTACGCGAGGCAAGGCTAAGGCACGACAACGCAAGGCTAGGCAATGCACGGAAGGCAAGCAAAGAGTAACGGAAGGCAAGGAAGGCAAGGGAAAGCAAGGCAAGGCAAGGGTAACGGAAGGAACGGCACGGCAAGGGGAAACAAGGCTAAGGCACGGCAACGCACGGCTAGGCAATGCACGGCAAGGCAAGGAAAGGGTAACGCAAGGCAAGGCACTGTCAGGCGAGGCAAGGCTAAGGCACGAAAACGCAAGGCTAGGCAATGCACGGAAGGAAAGCAAAGAGTAACGGAAAGCAATGAAAGGAAGGGAAAGCAAGGCAAGGTAAGGGTAACGCAAGGCAAGGCACGGTGAGGCAAGGCAAGGCTGATGCACGACAACGCACGGCTAGGCAATTCACGGCAAGGCAAGGAAAGGGTAACGCAAGGCAAGGCACGGTCAGGCGAGGCAAGGCTAAGGCACGACAACTCAAGGCTAGGCAATGCACGGCAAGGCAAGGAAAGGGTAACGCAAGGCAAGGCACCGTTACGCGAGGCAAGGCTAAGGCACGACAACGCAAGGCTAGGCAATGCACGGAAGGCAAGCAAAGAGTAACGGAAGGCAAGGAAGGCAAGGGAAAGCAAGGCAAGGCAAGGGTAACGGAAGGAACGGCACGGCAAGGGGAAACAAGGCTAAGGCACGGCAACGCACGGCTAGGCAATGCACGGCAAGGCAAGGAAAGGGTAACGCAAGGCAAGGCACGGTGAGACAAGGCAAGGCTGATGCACGACAACGCACGGCTAGGCAATGCACGGCAAGGCAAGGAAAGGGTAACGCAAGGCAAGGCATGGTCAGGCGAGGCAAGGCTAAGGCACGACAACGCAAGGCTAGGCAATGCACGGCAAGGAAAGGAAAGGGTAACCCAAGGCAAGGCACTGTAAGGCGCGGCAAGGCTAAGGCATGACAACGCACGGCTATGCAATAAACGGAAGGCAAGCAAAGAGTAACGGAAGGGAAGGAAGGCAAGGGAAAGCAGGGGAAGGCAAGGGTAACGGAAGGAACGGCACGGTAAGGGGAAACAAGGCTAAGGCACGACAACGCAAGCTAGGCAATGCACGGCAAGTCAAGGAAAGGGTAACGCAAGGCAAGGCACCGTTACGCGAGGCAAGGCTAAGGCACGACAACGCAAGGCTAGGCAATGCACGGAAGGCAAGCAAAGAGTAACGGAAGGCAAGGAAGGCAAGGGAAAGCAAGGCAAGGCAAGGGTAACGGAAGGAACGGCACGGCAAGGGGAAACAAGGCTAAGGCACGGCAACGCACGGCTAGGCAATGCACGGCAAGGCAAGGAAAGGGTAACGCAAGGCAAGGCACTGTCAGGCGAGGCAAGGCTAAGGCACGAAAACGCAAGGCTAGGCAATGCACGGAAGGAAAGCAAAGAGTAACGGAAAGCAATGAAAGGAAGGGAAAGCAAGGCAAGGTAAGGGTAACGCAAGGCAAGGCACGGTGAGGCAAGGCAAGGCTGATGCACGACAACGGACGGCTAGGCAATGAACGGCAAGGCAAGGAAAGGGTAACGCAAGGCAAGGCACGGTGAGGCAAGGCAAGGCTGATGCACGACAACGGACGGCTAGGCAATGCACGGCAAGGCACGGAAAGGGTAACGCAAGGCAAGGCACGGTCAGGCGAGGCAAGGCTAAGGCACGACAACGCAAGGCTAGGCAATGCACGGCAAGGCAAGGAAAGGGTAACGCAAGGCAAGGCACGGTAAGGCGCGGCAAGGCTAAGGCACGACAACGCAAGGCCAGGCAATAAACGGAAGGTAAGCAAAGAGTAACGGAAGGCAAGGAAGGCAAGGGAAAGCAGGGGAAGGCAAGGGTAACGGAAGGAACGGCACGGTAAGGGGAAACAAGGCTAAGGCACGACAACGCAGGGCTAGCCAATGCACGGCAAGGAAAGGAAAGGGTAACGCAAGGCAAGGCACCGTTACGCGAGGCAAGGCTAAGGCACGACAACGCAAGGCTAGGCAATGCACGGAAGGCAAGCAAAGAGTAACGGAAGGCAAGGAAGGCAAGGGAAAGCAAGGCAAGGCAAGGGTAACGGAAGGAACGGCACGGCAAGGGGAAACAAGGCTAAGGCACGGCAACGCACGGCTAGGCAATGCACGGCAAGGCAAGGAAAGGGTAACGCAAGGCAAGGCACGGTGAGGCAAGGCAAGGCTGATGCACGACAACGCACGGCTACGCAATGCACGGCAAGGCAAGAAAAGGGTAACACAAGGCAAGGCACGGTCAGGCGAGGCAAGGCTAAGGCACGACAACGCAAGGCTAGGCAATGCACGGCAAGGCAAGGAAAGGGTAACCCAAGGCAAGGCACTGTAAGGCGCGGCAAGGCTAAGGCACGACAACGCAAGGCTAGGCAATAAACGGAAGGCAAGCAAAGAGTAACGGAAGGGAAGGAAGGCAAGGGAAAGCAGGGTAAGGCAAGGGTAACGGAAGGAACGGCACGGTAAGGGGAAACAAGGGTAAGGCACGACAACGCAGGGCTAGCCAATGCACGGCAAGGCAAGGAAAGCTTAACGCAAGGCAAAGCACGGTGAGGCAAGACAAGGCAAATGCACGACAACGCACGGCTAGGCAATGCACGGCAAGGCAAGGAAAGGGTAACTCAAGGCAAGGCACGGTCAGGCGAGGCAAGGCTAAGGCACGACAACGCAAGGCTAGGCAATGCACGGAAGGCAAGCAAAGAGTAACGGAAGGCAAGGAAGGCAAGGGAAAGCAGGGGAAGGCAAGGGTAACGAAAGGACCGGCACGGTAAGGGGAAACAAGGCTAAGGCACGACAACACAGGGCTAGGCAATGCAGGGCAAGGCAAGGAAAGGGTAACGAAAGGCAAGGCACGGTTCGGGGAGGAAGGCGAATGCACGACAACGCAAGGCTAGGCAATGCACGGAAGGCAAGCAAAGAGTAACGGAAGGCAAGGAAGGCAAGGGAAAGCAAGGCAAGGCAAGGGTAACAGAAGGAACGGCACGGCAAGGGGAAACAAGGCTAAGGCAAGGCAACGCACGGCTAGGCAATGCACGGCAAGGCAAGGAAAGGGTAACGCAAGGCAAGGCACGGTGAGGCAAGGCAAGGCTGATGCACGACAACGCACGGCTAGGCAATGCACGGCAAGGCAAGGAAAGGGTAACGCAAGGCAAGGCACGGTCAGGCGAGGCAAGGCAAATGCACGACAACGCACGGCTAGGCAATGCACGGCAAGGCAAGGAAAGGGTTACTCAAGGCAAGGCACGGTCAGGCGAGGCAAGGCTAAGGCACGACAACGCAAGGCTAGGCAATGCACGGAAGGCAAGCAAAGAGTAACGGAAGGCAAGGAAGTCAAGGGAAAGCAGGGGAAGGCAAGGGTAACGAAAGAAACGGCACGGTAAGGGGAAACAAGGCTAACGCACGACAACGCAAGGCTAGGCAATGCACGGCAAGGCAAGGAAAGGGTAACGCAAGGCAAGGCACGGTAAGGCGCGGCAAGGCTAAGGCACGACAACGCAAGGCTAGGCAATAAACGGAAGGCAAGCAAAGAGTAACGGAAGGCAAGGAAGGCAAGGGAAAGCAGGGGAAGGCAAGGGTAACGTAAGGAACGGCACGGTAAGGGGAAACAAGGCTAAGGCACGACAACGCAGGGCTAGCCAATGCACGGCAAGGAAAGGAAAGGGTAACGCAAGGCAAGGCACCGTTACGCGAGGCAAGGCTAAGGCACGACAACGCAAGGCTAGGCAATGCACGGAAGGCAAGCAAAGAGTAACGGAAGGCAAGGAAGGCAAGGGAAAGCAAGGCAAGGCAAGGGTAACGGAAGGAACGGCACGGCAAGGGGAAACAAGGCTAAGGCACGGCAACGCACGGCTAGGCAATGCACGGCAAGGCAAGGAAAGGGTAACGCAAGGCAAGGCACGGTGAGACAAGGCAAGGCTGATGCACGACAACGCACGGCTAGGCAATGCACGGCAAGGCAAGGAAAGGGTAACGCAAGGCAAGGCATGGTCAGGCGAGGCAAGGCTAAGGCACGACAACGCAAGGCTAGGCAATGCACGGCAAGGAAAGGAAAGGGTAACCCAAGGCAAGGCACTGTAAGGCGCGGCAAGGCTAAGGCATGACAACGCAAGGCTATGCAATAAACGGAAGGCAAGCAAAGAGTAACGGAAGGGAAGGAAGGCAAGGGAAAGCAGGGGAAGGCAAGGGTAACGGAAGGAACGGCACGGTAAGGGGAAACAAGGCTAAGGCACGACAACGCAAGCTAGGCAATGCACGGCAAGTCAAGGAAAGGGTAACGCAAGGCAAGGCACCGTTACGCGAGGCAAGGCTAAGGCACGACAACGCAAGGCTAGGCAATGCACGGAAGGCAAGCAAAGAGTAACGGAAGGCAAGGAAGGCAAGGGAAAGCAAGGCAAGGCAAGGGTAACGGAAGGAACGGCACGGCAAGGGGAAACAAGGCTAAGGCACGGCAACGCACGGCTAGGCAATGCACGGCAAGGCAAGGAAAGGGTAACGCAAGGCAAGGCACTGTCAGGCGAGGCAAGGCTAAGGCACGAAAACGCAAGGCTAGGCAATGCACGGAAGGAAAGCAAAGAGTAACGGAAAGCAATGAAAGGAAGGGAAAGCAAGGCAAGGTAAGGGTAACGCAAGGCAAGGCACGGTGAGGCAAGGCAAGGCTGATGCACGACAACGCACGGCTAGGCAATTCACGGCAAGGCAAGGAAAGGGTAACGCAAGGCAAGGCACGGTCAGGCGAGGCAAGGCTAAGGCACGACAACTCAAGGCTAGGCAATGCACGGAAGGCAAGCAAAGAGGAACGGAAGGCAAGGAAGGCTAGGGAAAGCAGGGAAAGGCAAGGGTAACGGAAGGAACGGCACGGTAAGGGCAAACAAGACTAAGGCACGACAACACAGGGCTAGGCAATGCAGGGCAAGGCAAGGAAATGGTAACGCAAGGCAAGGCACGGTTTGGGGAGGCAAAGCTAATGCACGAAAACGCAAGGCTAGGCAGTGCACGGCTAGGCAAGGAAAGAGTAACGGAAGGAAAGGAAGGCAAGGCAAAGCAAGGCAAGGCAAGTGTAACAAAAGGCAAGGCACGGCAAGGGGAAACAAAGCTAAGGAACGGCAACGCACGGCTACGCAATGCACGGCCAGGCAAGGAAAGGGTAACTCAAGGCAAGGCAAGGTAAGGGAAGACAAGGCTAATGCACGACAACGCACGGCTAGGCAATGCACGGCCAGGCAAGGAAAGGGTAACGCAAGGCAAGGCACGGTGAGGCAAGGCAAGGCAAATGCACGACAACGCACGGCTAGGCAATGCACGGCAAGGCAAGGAAAGGGTAAAGCAAGGCAAGGCACGGTCAGGCGAGGCAAGGCTAAGGCACGACAACGCAAGGCTCGGCAATGAACGGAAGGCAAGCAAAGAGTAACGGAAGGCAAGGAAGGCAAGGGAAAGCAAGGGAAGGCAAGGGCAACGAAAGGAACGGCACGGTAAGTGGAAACAAAGCTAAGGCAGGACAATGCAGGGCCAGGCAATGCACGGCAAGGCAAGGAAAGGGTAACGCAAGGCAAAGCACGGTGAGGCAAGACAAGGCAAATGCACGACAACGCACGGCTAGGCAATGCACGGCAAGGCAAGTAAAGGGTAACTCAAGGCAAGGCACGGTCAGGCGAGGCAAGGCTAAGGCACGACAACGCAAGGCTAGGCAATGCACGGAAGGCAAGCAAAGAGTAACGGAAGGCAAGGAAGGCAAGGGAAAGCAGGGGAAGGCAAGGGTAACGAAAGGAACGGCACGGTAAGGGGAAACAAGGCTAAGGCACGACAACACAGGGCTAGGCAATGCAGGGCAAGGCAAGGAAAGGGTAACGCAAATCAAGGCACGGTTTGGGGAGGAAGGCGAATGCACGACAACGCAAGGCTAGGCAATGCACGGAAGGAAAGCAAAGAGTAACGGAAGGCAAGGAAGGCAAGGGAAAGCAAGGCAAGGCAAGGGTAACAGAAGGAACGGCACGGCAAGGGGAAACAAGGCTAATGCACGACAACGCACGGCTAGGCAATGAACGGCAAGGCAAGGAAAGGGTAACGCAAGGCAAGGCACGGTGAGGCAAGGCAAGGCTGATGCACGACAACGCACGGCTAGGCAATGCACGGCAAGGCACGGAAAGGGTAACGCAAGGCAAGGCACGGTCAGGCGAGGCAAGGCTAAGGCACGACAACGCAAGGCTAGGGAATGCACGGCAAGGCAAGGAAAGGGTAACGCAAGGCAAGGCACGGTAAGGCGCGGCAAGGCTAAGGCACGACAACGCAAGGCCAGGCAATAAACGGAAGGTAAGCAAAGAGTAACGGAAGGCAAGGAAGGCAAGGGAAAGCAGGGGAAGGCAAGGGTAACGGAAGGAACGGCACGGTAAGGGGAAACAAGGCTAAGGCACGACAACGCAGGGCTAGCCAATGCACGGCAAGGAAAGGAAAGGGTAACGCAAGGCAAGGCACCGTTACGCGAGGCAAGGCTAAGGCACGACAACGCAAGGCTAGGCAATGCACGGAAGGCAAGCAAAGATTAACGGAAGGCAAGGAAGGCAAGGGAAAGCAAGGCAAGGCAAGGGTAACGGAAGGAACGGCACGGCAAGGGGAAACAAGGCTAAGGCACGGCAACGCACGGCTAGGCAATGCACGGCAAGGCAAGGAAAGGGTAACGCAAGGCAAGGCACGGTGAGGCAAGGCAAGGCTGATGCACGACAACGCACGGCTACGCAATGCACGGCAAGGCAAGAAAAGGGTAACACAAGGCAAGGCACGGTCAGGCGAGGCAAGGCTAAGGCACGACAACGCAAGGCTAGGCAATGCACGGCAAGGCAAGGAAAGGGTAACCCAAGGCAAGGCACTGTAAGGCGCGGCAAGGCTAAGGCACGACAACGCAAGGCTAGGCAATAAACGGAAGGCAAGCAAAGAGTAACGGAAGGGAAGGAAGGCAAGGGAAAGCAGGGTAAGGCAAGGGTAACGGAAGGAACGGCACGGTAAGGGGAAACAAGGGTAAGGCACGACAACGCAGGGCTAGCCAATGCACGGCAAGGCAAGGAAAGCTTAACGCAAGGCAAAGCACGGTGAGGCAAGACAAGGCAAATGCACGACAACGCACGGCTAGGCAATGCACGGCAAGGCAAGGAAAGGGTAACTCAAGGCAAGGCACGGTCAGGCGAGGCAAGGCTAAGGCACGACAACGCAAGGCTAGGCAATGCACGGAAGGCAAGCAAAGAGTAACGGAAGGCAAGGAAGGCAAGGGAAAGCAGGGGAAGGCAAGGGTAACGAAAGGAACGGCACGGTAAGGGGAAACAAGGCTAAGGCACGACAACACAGGGCTAGGCAATGCAGGGCAAGGCAAGGAAAGGGTAACGAAAGGCAAGGCACGGTTCGGGGAGGAAGGCGAATGCACGACAACGCAAGGCTAGGCAATGCACGGAAGGCAAGCAAAGAGTAACGGAAGGCAAGGAAGGCAAGGGAAAGCAAGGCAAGGCAAGGGTAACAGAAGGAACGGCACGGCAAGGGGAAACAAGGCTAAGGCAAGGCAACGCACGGCTAGGCAATGCACGGCAAGGCAAGGAAAGGGTAACGCAAGGCAAGGCACGGTGAGGCAAGGCAAGGCTAAGGCACGACAACGCACGGCTAGGCAATGCACGGAAGGCAAGGCAAGGAAAGGGTAACGCAAGGCAAGGCACGGTCAGCCGAGGCAAGGCAAATGCACGACAACGCACGGCTAGGCAATGCACGGCAAGGCAAGGAAAGGGTAACTCAAGGCAAGGCACGGTCAGGCGAGGCAAGGCTAAGGCACGACAACGCAAGGCTAGGCAATGCACGGAAGGCAAGCAAAGAGTAACGGAAGGCAAGGAAGTCAAGGGAAAGCAGGGGAAGGCAAGGGTAACGAAAGAAACGGCACGGTAAGGGGAAACAAGGCTAACGCACGACAACGCAAGGCTAGGCAATGCACGGCAAGGCAAGGAAAGGGTAACGCAAGGCAAGGCACGGTAAGGCGCGGCAAGGCTGAGGCACGACAACGCAAGGCTAGGCAATAAACGGAAGGCAAGCAAAGAGTAACGGAAGGCAAGGAAGGCAAGGGAAAGCAGGGGAAGGCAAGGGTAACGTAAGGAACGGCACGGTAAGGGGAAACAAGGCTAAGGCACGACAACGCAGGGCTAGCCAATGCACGGCAAGGAAAGGAAAGGGTAACGCAAGGCAAGGCACCGTTACGCGAGGCAAGGCTAAGGCACGACAACGCAAGGCTAGGCAATGCACGGAAGGCAAGGGTAACGGAAGGAAATGCAAAGGAAGGCAAGGGAAGGCAAGGGTAACGGAAGGAACGGCACGGCAAGGGGAAACAAGGCTAAGGCACGGCAACGCACGGCTAGGCAATGCACGGCAACGCAAGGAAAGGGTAACGCAAGGCAAGGCACGGTGAGGCAAGGCAAGGCTGATGCACGACAACGCACGGCTAGGCAATTCACGGCAAGGCAAGGAAAGGGTAACGCAAGGCAAGGCACGGTCAGGCGAGGCAAGGCTAAGGCACGACAACTCAAGGCTGGGCAATGCACGGAAGGCAAGCAAAGAGGAACGGAAGGCAAGGAAGGCTAGGGAAAGCAGGGAAAGGCAAGGGTAACGGAAGGAACGGCACGGTAAGGGCAAACAAGACTAAGGCACGACAACACAGGGCTAGGCAATGCAGGGCAAGGCAAGGAAATGGTAACGCAAGGCAAGGCACGGTTTGGGGAGGCAAAGCTAATGCACGAAAACGCAAGGCTAGGCAGTGCACGGCTAGGCAAGGAAAGAGTAACGGAAGGAAAGGAAGGCAAGGCAAAGCAAGGCAAGGCAAGTGTAACAAAAGGCAAGGCACGGCAAGGGAAACAAAGCTAAGGAACGGCAACGCACGGCTACGCAATGCACGGCCAGTCAAGTAAAGGGTAACGCAAGGCAAGGCACGGAGAGGCAAGGCAAGGCAAATGCACGACAACGCACGGCTAGGCAATGCACGGCAAGGCAAGGAAAGGGTAACGCAAGGCAAGGTACGGTCAGGCGAGGCAAGGCTAAGGCACGACAACGCAAGGCTCGGCAATGAACGGAAGGCAAGCAAAGAGTAACGGAAGGCAAGGAAGGCAAGGGAAAGCAAGGGAAGGCAAGGGCAACGAAAGGAACGGCACGGTAAGGGGAAACAAAGCTAAGGCAGGACAATGCAGGGCTAGGCAATGCACGGCAAGGCAAGGAAAGGGTAACGCAAGGCAAAGCACGGTGAGGCAAGACAAGGCAAATGCACGACAACGCACGGCTAGGCAATGCACGGCAAGGCAAGTAAAGGGTAACTCAAGGCAAGGCACGGTCAGGCGAGGCAAGGCTAAGGCACGACAACGCAAGGCTAGGCAATGCACGGAAGGCAAGCAAAGAGTAACGGAAGGCAAGGAAGGCAAGGGAAAGCAGGGGAAGGCAAGGGTAACGAAAGGAACGGCACGGTAAGGGGAAACAAGGCTAAGGAACGACAACACAGGGCTAGGCAATGCAGGGCAAGGCAAGGAAATGGTAACGCAAGGCAAGGCACGGTTTGGGGAGGCAAAGCTAATGCACGACAACGCGAGGCTAGGCAGTGCACGGCTAGGCAAGGAAAGAGTAACGGAAGGAACGGAAGGCAAGGCAAAGCAAGGCAAGGCAAGTGTAACAAAAGGCAAGGCACGGCAAGGGGAAAGAAGGCTAAGGAACGGCAACTCACGGCTACGCAATGCACGGCCAGGCAAGGAAAGGGTAACGCAAGGCAAGGCACGGTAAGGCAAGACAAGGCTAATGCACGACAACGCACGGCTAGGCAATGCACGGCCAGGCAAGGAAAGGGTATCGCAAGGCAAGGCACGGTCAGGCGAGGCAAGGCTAAGGCACGACAACGCAAGGCTAGGCAATGAACGGAAGGCAAGCAAAGAGTAACGGAAGGCAAGGAAGGCAAGGGAAAGCAAGGGAAGGCAAGGGCAACGAAAGGAACGGCACGGTAAGGGGAAACAAAGCTAAGGCAGGACAATGCAGGGCTAGGCAATGCACGGCAAGGCAAGGAAAGGGTAACGCAAGGCAAAGCACGGTGAGGCAAGACAAGGCAAATGCACGACAACGCACGGCTAGGCAATGCACGCCAAGGCAAGGAAAGGGTAACTCAAGGCAAGGCACGGTCAGGCGAGGCAAGGCTAAGGCACGACAACGCAAGGCTAGGCAATGCACGGAAGGCAAGCAAAGAGTAACGGAAGGCAAGGAAGTCAAGGGAAAGCAGGGGAAGGCAAGGGTAACGAAAGAAACGGCACGGTAAGGGGAAACAAGGCTAAGGCACGACAACGCAAGGCTAGGCAATGCACGGCAAGGCAAGGAAAGGGTAACGCAAGGCAAGGCACGGTAAGGCGCGGCAAGGCTAAGGCACGACAACGCAAGGCTAGGCAATAAACGGAAGGCAAGCAAAGAGTAACGGAAGGCAAGGAAGGCAAGGGAAAGCAGGGGAAGGCAAGGGTAACGTAAGGAACGGCACGGTAAGGGGAAACAAGGCTAAGGCACGACAACGCAGGGCTAGCCAATGCACGGCAAGGAAAGGAAAGGGTAACGCAAGGCAAGGCACCGTTACGCGAGGCAAGGCTAAGGCACGACAACGCAAGGCTAGGCAATGCACGGAAGGCAAGTAAAGAGTAACGGAAGGCAAGGAAGGCAAGGGAAAGCAAGGCAAGGCAAGGGTAACGGAAGGAACGGCACGGCAAGGGGAAACAAGGCTAAGGCACGGCAACGCACGGCTAGGCAATGCACGGCAAGGCAAGGAAAGGGTAACGCAAGGCAAGGCACGGTGAGGCAAGGCAAGGCTGATGCACGACAACGCACGGCTAGGCAATTCACGGCAAGGCAAGGAAAGGGTAACGCAAGGCAAGGCACGGTCAGGCGAGGCAAGGCTAAGGCACGACAACTCAAGGCTGGGCAATGCACGGAAGGCAAGCAAAGAGGAACGGAAGGCAAGGAAGGCTAGGGAAAGCAGGGAAAGGCAAGGGTAACGGAAGGAACGGCACGGCAAGGGGAAACAAGGCTAAGGCACGGCAACGCACGGCTAGGCAATGCACGGCAAGGCAAGGAAAGGGTAACGCAAGGCAAGGCACTGTCAGGCGAGGCAAGGCTAAGGCACGAAAACGCAAGGCTAGGCAATGCACGGAAGGAAAGCAAAGAGTAACGGAAAGCAATGAAAGGAAGGGAAAGCAAGGCAAGGTAAGGGTAACGCAAGGCAAGGCACGGTGAGGCAAGGCAAGGCTGATGCACGACAACGCACGGCTAGGCAATTCACGGCAAGGCAAGGAAAGGGTAACGCAAGGCAAGGCACGGTCAGGCGAGGCAAGGCTAAGGCACGACAACGCAAGGCTAGGCAATGCACGGAAGGCAAGCAAAGAGGAACGGAAGGCAAGGAAGGCTAGGGAAAGCAGGGAAAGGCAAGGGTAACGGAAGGAACGGCACGGTAAGGGCAAACAAGACTAAGGCACGACAACACAGGGCTAGGCAATGCAGGGCAAGGCAAGGAAATGGTAACGCAAGGCAAGGCACGGTTTGGGGAGGCAAAGCTAATGCACGAAAACGCAAGGCTAGGCAGTGCACGGCTAGGCAAGGAAAGAGTAACGGAAGGAAAGGAAGGCAAGGCAAAGCAAGGCAAGGCAAGTGTAACAAAAGGCAAGGCACGGCAAGGGGAAACAAAGCTAAGGAACGGCAACGCACGGCTACGCAATGCACGGCCAGGCAAGGAAAGGGTAACGCAAGGCAAGGCAAGGTAAGGGAAGACAAGGCTAATGCACGACAACGCACGGCTAGGCAATGCACGGCCAGGCAAGGAAAGGGTAACGCAAGGCAAGGCACGGTGAGGCAAGGCAAGGCAAATGCACGACAACGCAAGGCTAGGCAATAAACGGAAGGCAAGCAAAGAGTAACGGAAGGGAAGGAAGGCAAGGGAAAGCAGGGTAAGGCAAGGGTAACGGAAGGAACGGCACGGTAAGGGGAAACAAGGGTAAGGCACGACAACGCAGGGCTAGCCAATGCACGGCAAGGCAAGGAAAGCTTAACGCAAGGCAAAGCACGGTGAGGCAAGACAAGGCAAATGCACGACAACGCACGGCTAGGCAATGCACGGCAAGGCAAGGAAAGGGTAACTCAAGGCAAGGCACGGTCAGGCGAGGCAAGGCTAAGGCACGACAACGCAAGGCTAGGCAATGCACGGAAGGCAAGCAAAGAGTAACGGAAGGCAAGGAAGGCAAGGGAAAGCAGGGGAAGGCAAGGGTAACGAAAGGAACGGCACGGTAAGGGGAAACAAGGCTAAGGCACGACAACACAGGGCTAGGCAATGCAGGGCAAGGCAAGGAAAGGGTAACGAAAGGCAAGGCACGGTTCGGGGAGGAAGGCGAATGCACGACAACGCAAGGCTAGGCAATGCACGGAAGGCAAGCAAAGAGTAACGGAAGGCAAGGAAGGCAAGGGAAAGCAAGGCAAGGCAAGGGTAACAGAAGGAACGGCACGGCAAGGGGAAACAAGGCTAAGGCAAGGCAACGCACGGCTAGGCAATGCACGGCAAGGCAAGGAAAGGGTAACGCAAGGCAAGGCACGGTGAGGCAAGGCAAGGCTGATGCACGACAACGCACGGCTAGGCAATGCACGGCAAGGCAAGGAAAGGGTAACGCAAGGCAAGGCACGGTCAGGCGAGGCAAGGCAAATGCACGACAACGCACGGCTAGGCAATGCACGGCAAGGCAAGGAAAGGGTAACTCAAGGCAAGGCACGGTCAGGCGAGGCAAGGCTAAGGCACGACAACGCAAGGCTAGGCAATGCACGGAAGGAAGCAAAGAGTAACGGAAGGCAAGGAAGTCAAGGGAAAGCAGGGGAAGGCAAGGGTAACGAAAGAAACGGCACGGTAAGGGGAAACAAGGCTAACGCACGACAACGCAAGGCTAGGCAATGCACGGCAAGGCAAGGAAAGGGTAACGCAAGGCAAGGCACGGTAAGGCGCGGCAAGGCTAAGGCACGACAACGCAAGGCTAGGCAATAAACGGAAGGCAAGCAAAGAGTAACGGAAGGCAAGGAAGGCAAGGGAAAGCAGGGGAAGGCAAGGGTAACGTAAGGAACGGCACGGTAAGGGGAAACAAGGCTAAGGCACGACAACGCAGGGCTAGCCAATGCACGGCAAGGAAAGGAAAGGGTAACGCAAGGCAAGGCACCGTTACGCGAGGCAAGGCTAAGGCACGACAACGCAAGGCTAGGCAATGCACGGAAGGCAAGCAAAGAGTAACGGAAGGCAAGGAAGGCAAGGGAAAGCAAGGCAAGGCAAGGGTAACGGAAGGAACGGCACGGCAAGGGGAAACAAGGCTAAGGCACGGCAACGCACGGCTAGGCAATGCACGGCAACGCAAGGAAAGGGTAACGCAAGGCAAGGCACGGTGAGGCAAGGCAAGGCTGATGCACGACAACGCACGGCTAGGCAATTCACGGCAAGGCAAGGAAAGGGTAACGCAAGGCAAGGCACGGTCAGGCGAGGCAAGGCTAAGGCACGACAACTCAAGGCTGGGCAATGCACGGAAGGCAAGCAAAGAGGAACGGAAGGCAAGGAAGGCTAGGGAAAGCAGGGAAAGGCAAGGGTAACGGAAGGAACGGCACGGTAAGGGCAAACAAGACTAAGGCACGACAACACAGGGCTAGGCAATGCAGGGCAAGGCAAGGAAATGGTAACGCAAGGCAAGGCACGGTTTGGGGAGGCAAAGCTAATGCACGAAAACGCAAGGCTAGGCAGTGCACGGCTAGGCAAGGAAAGAGTAACGGAAGGAAAGGAAGGCAAGGCAAAGCAAGGCAAGGCAAGTGTAACAAAAGGCAAGGCACGGCAAGGGAAACAAAGCTAAGGAACGGCAACGCACGGCTACGCAATGCACGGCCAGGCAAGTAAAGGGTAACGCAAGGCAAGGCACGGAGAGGCAAGGCAAGGCAAATGCACGACAACGCACGGCTAGGCAATGCACGGCAAGGCAAGGAAAGGGTAACGCAAGGCAAGGTACGGTCAGGCGAGGCAAGGCTAAGGCACGACAACGCAAGGCTCGGCAATGAACGGAAGGCAAGCAAAGAGTAACGGAAGGCAAGGAAGGCAAGGGAAAGCAAGGGAAGGCAAGGGCAACGAAAGGAACGGCACGGTAAGGGGAAACAAAGCTAAGGCAGGACAATGCAGGGCTAGGCAATGCACGGCAAGGCAAGGAAAGGGTAACGGAAGGCAAAGCACGGTGAGGCAAGACAAGGCAAATGCACGACAACGCACGGCTAGGCAATGCACGGCAAGGCAAGTAAAGGGTAACTCAAGGCAAGGCACGGTCAGGCGAGGCAAGGCTAAGGCACGACAACGCAAGGCTAGGCAATGCACGGAAGGCAAGCAAAGAGTAACGGAAGGCAAGGAAGGCAAGGGAAAGCAGGGGAAGGCAAGGGTAACGAAAGGAACGGCACGGTAAGGGGAAACAAGGCTAAGGCACGACAACACAGGGCTAGGCAATGCAGGGCAAGGCAAGGAAATGGTAACGCAAGGCAAGGCACGGTTTGGGGAGGCAAAGCTAATGCACGACAACGCGAGGCTAGGCAGTGCACGGCTAGGCAAGGAAAGAGTAACGGAAGGAACGGAAGGCAAGGCAAAGCAAGGCAAGGCAAGTGTAACAAAAGGCAAGGCACGGCAAGGGGAAAGAAGGCTAAGGAACGGCAACTCACGGCTACGCAATGCACGGCCAGGCAAGGAAAGGGTAACGCAAGGCAAGGCACGGTAAGGCAAGACAAGGCTAATGCACGACAACGCACGGCTAGGCAATGCACGGCCAGGCAAGGAAAGGGTATCGCAAGGCAAGGCACGGTCAGGCGAGGCAAGGCTAAGGCACGACAACGCAAGGCTAGGCAATGAACGGAAGGCAAGCAAAGAGTAACGGAAGGCAAGGAAGGCAAGGGAAAGCAAGGGAAGGCAAGGGCAACGAAAGGAACGGCACGGTAAGGGGAAACAAAGCTAAGGCAGGACAATGCAGGGCTAGGCAATGCAGGGCAAGGCAAGGAAAGGGTAACGCAAATCAAGGCACGGTTTGGGGAGGAAGGCGAATGCACGACAACGCAAGGCTAGGCAATGCACGGAAGGCAAGCAAAGAGTAACGGAAGGCAAGGAAGGCAAGGGATAGCAAGGCAAGGCAAGGGTAACAGAAGGAACGGCACGGCAAGGGGAAACAAGGCTAAGGCACGGCAACTCACGGCTAGGCAATGCACGGCAAGGCAAGGAATGGGTAACGCAAGGCAAGGCAAGGTGAGGCAAGGCAAGCCTGATGCACGACACCGCACGGCTAGGCAATGCACGGCAAGGCACGGAAAGGGTAACGCAAGGCAAGGCACGGTCAGGCGAGGCAAGGCTAAGGCACGACAACGCAAGGCTAGGCAATGCACGGCAAGGCAAGGAAAGGGTAACGCAAGGCAAGGCACCGTTACGCGAGGCAAGGCTAAGGCACGACAACGCAAGGCTAGGCAATGCACGGAAGGCAAGCAAAGAGTAACGGAAGGCAAGGAAGGCAAGGGAAAGCAAGGCAAGGCAAGGGTAACGGAAGGAACGGCACGGCAAGGGGAAACAAGGCTAAGGCACGGCAACGCACGGCTAGGCAATGCACGGCAAGGCAAGGAAAGGGTAACGCAAGGCAAGGCACGGTGAGGCAAGGCAAGGCTGATGCACGACAACGCACGGCTAGGCAATGCACGGCAAGGCAAGGAAAGGGTAACGCAAGGCAAGGCACGGTCAGTCGAGGCAAGGCTAAGGCACGACAACGCAAGGCTAGGCAATGCACGGCAAGGCAAGGAAAGGGTAACCCAAGGCAAGGCACTGTAAGGCGCGGCAAGGCTAAGGCATGACAACGCACGGCTAGGCAATTCACGGCAAGGCAAGGAAAGGGTAACGCAAGGCAAGGCACGGTCAGGCGAGGCAAGGCTAAGGCACGACAACTCAAGGCTGGGCAATGCACGGAAGGCAAGCAAAGAGGAACGGAAGGCAAGGAAGGCTAGGGAAAGCAGGGAAAGGCAAGGGTAACGGAAGGAACGGCACGGTAAGGGCAAACAAGACTAAGGCACGACAACACAGGGCTAGGCAATGCAGGGCAAGGCAAGGAAATGGTAACGCAAGGCAAGGCACGGTTTGGGGAGGCAAAGCTAATGCACGAAAACGCAAGGCTAGGCAGTGCACGGCTAGGCAAGGAAAGAGTAACGGAAGGAAAGGAAGGCAAGGCAAAGCAAGGCAAGGCAAGTGTAACAAAAGGCAAGGCACGGCAAGGGGAAACAAAGCTAAGGAACGGCAACGCACGGCTACGCAATGCACGGCCAGGCAAGGAAAGGGTAACGCAAGGCAAGGCACGGTGAGGCACGGCAAGGCAAATGCACGACAACGCACGGCTAGGCAATGCACGGCAAGGCAAGGAAAGGGTAACGCAAGGCAAGGCACGGTCAGGCGAGGCAAGGCTAAGGCACGACAACGCAAGGCTCGGCAATGAACGGAAGGCAAGCAAAGAGTAACGGAAGGCAAGGAAGGCAAGGGAAAGCAAGGGAAGGCAAGGGCAACGAAAGGAACGGCACGGTAAGGGGAAACAAAGCTAAGGCAGGACAATGCAGGGCTAGGCAATGCACGGCAAGCCAAGGAAAGGGTAACGCAAGGCAAAGCACGGTGAGGCAAGACAAGGCAAATGCACGACAACGCACGGCTAGGCAATGCACGGCAAGGCAAGTAAAGGGTAACTCAAGGCAAGGCACGGTCACGCGAAGCAAGGCTAAGGCACGACAACGCAAGGCTAGGCAATGCACGGAAGGCAAGCAAAGAGTAACGGAAGGCAAGGAAGGCAAGGGAAAGCAGGGGAAGGCAAGGGTAACGAAAGGAACGGCACGGTAAGGGGAAACAAGGCTAAGGCACGACAACACAGGGCTAGGCAATGCAGGGCAAGGCAAGGAAAGGGTAACGCAAATCAAGGCACGGTTTGGGGAGGAAGGCGAATGCACGACAACGCAAGGCTAGGCAATGCACGGAAGGCAAGCAAAGAGTAACGGAAGGCAAGGAAGGCAAGGGATAGCAAGGCAAGGCAAGGGTAACAGAAGGAACGGCACGGCAAGGGGAAACAAGGCTAAGGCACGGCAACTCACGGCTAGGCAATGCACGGCAAGGCAAGGAATGGGTAACGCAAGGCAAGGCAAGGTGAGGCAAGGCAAGCCTGATGCACGACACCGCACGGCTAGGCAATGCACGGCAAGGCAAGGAAAGGGTAAAGCAAGGCAAGGCACGGTCAGGCGAGGCAAGGCTAAGGCACGACAACGCAAGGCTCGGCAATGAACGGAAGGCAAGCAAAGAGTTACGGAAGGCAAGGAAGGCAAGGGAAAGCAAGGGAAGGCAAGGGCAACGAAAGGAACGGCACGGTAAGGGGAAACAAAGCTAAGGCAGGACAATGCAGGGCCAGGCAATGCACGGCAAGGCAAGGAAAGGGTAACGCAAGGCAAAGCACGGTGAGGCAAGACAAGGCAAATGCACGACAACGCACGGCTAGGCAATGCACGGCAAGGCAAGTAAAGGGTAACTCAAGGCAAGGCACGGTCAGGCGAGGCAAGGCTAAGGCACGACAACGCAAGGCTAGGCAATGCACGGAAGGCAAGCAAAGAGTAACGGAAGGCAAGGAAGGCAAGGGAAAGCAGGGGAAGGCAAGGGTAACGAAAGGAACGGCACGGTAAGGGGAAACAAGGCTAAGGCACGACAACACAGGGCAGGGCAATGCAGGGCAAGGCAAGGAAAGGGTAACGCAAATCAAGGCACGGTTTGGGGAGGAAGGCGAATGCACGACAACGCAAGGCTAGGCAATGCACGGAAGGAAAGCAAAGAGTAACGGAAGGCAAGGAAGGCAAGGGAAAGCAAGGCAAGGCAAGGGTAACAGAAGGAACGGCACGGCAAGGGGAAACAAGGCTAATGCACGACAACGCACGGCTAGGCAATGAACGGCAAGGCAAGGAAAGGGTAACGCAAGGCAAGGCACGGTGAGGCAAGGCAAGGCTGATGCACGACAACGCACGGCTAGGCAATGCACGGCAAGGCACGGAAAGGGTAACGCAAGGCAAGGCACGGTCAGGCGAGGCAAGGCTAAGGCACGACAACGCAAGGCTAGGCAATGCACGGCAAGGCAAGGAAAGGGTAACGCAAGGCAAGGCACGGTAAGGCGCGGCAAGGCTAAGGCACGACAACGCAAGGCCAGGCAATAAACGGAAGGTAAGCAAAGAGTAACGGAAGGCAAGGAAGGCAAGGGAAAGCAGGGGAAGGCAAGGGTAACGGAAGGAACGGCACGGTAAGGGGAAACAAGGCTAAGGCACGACAACGCAGGGCTAGCCAATGCACGGCAAGGAAAGGAAAGGGTAACGCAAGGCAAGGCACCGTTACGCGAGGCAAGGCTAAGGCACGACAACGCAAGGCTAGGCAATGCACGGAAGGCAAGCAAAGAGTAACGGAAGGCAAGGAAGGCAAGGGAAAGCAAGGCAAGGCAAGGGTAACGGAAGGAACGGCACGGCAAGGGGAAACAAGGCTAAGGCACGGCAACGCACGGCTAGGCAATGCACGGCAAGGCAAGGAAAGGGTAACGCAAGGCAACGCACGGTGAGGCAAGGCAAGGCTGATGCACGACAACGCACGGCTACGCAATGCACGGCAAGGCAAGGAAAGGGTAACGCAAGGCAAGGCACGGTCAGGCGAGGCAAGGCTAAGGCACGACAACGCAAGGCTAGGCAATGCACGGCAAGGCAAGGAAAGGGTAACCCAAGGCAAGGCACTGTAAGGCGCGGCAAGGCTAAGGCACGACAACGCAAGGCTAGGCAATAAACGGAAAGCAAGCAAAGAGTAATGGAAGGGAAGGAAGGCAAGGGAAAGCAGGGTAAGGCAAGGGTAACGGAAGGAACGGCACGGTAAGGGGAAACAAGGGTAAGGCACGACAACGCAGGGCTAGCCAATACACGGCAAGGCAAGGAAAGCTTAACGCAAGGCAAAGCACGGTGAGGCAAGACAAGGCAAATGCACGACAACGCACGGCTAGGCAATGCACGGCAAGGCAAGGAAAGGGTAACTCAAGGCAAGGCACGGTCAGGCGAGGCAAGGCTAAGGCACGACAACGCAAGGCTAGGCAATGCACGGAAGGCAAGCAAAGAGTAACGGAAGGCAAGGAAGGCAAGGGAAAGCAGGGGAAGGCAAGGGTAACGAAAGGAACGGCACGGTAAGGGGAAACAAGGCTAAGGCACGACAACACAGGGCTAGGCAATGCAGGGCAAGGCAAGGAAAGGGTAACGAAAGGCAAGGCACGGTTCAGGGAGGAAGGCGAATGCACGACAACGCAAGGCTAGGCAATGCACGGAAGGCAAGCAAAGAGTAACGGAAGGCAAGGAAGGCAAGGGAAAGCAAGGCAAGGCAAGGGTAACAGAAGGAACGGCACGGCAAGGGGAAACAAGGCTAAGGCATGGCAACGCACGGCTAGGCAATGCACGGCAAGGCAAGGAAAGGGTAACGCAAGGCAAGGCACTGTCAGGCGAGGCAAGGCTAAGGCACGACAACGCAAGGCTTGGCAATGCACGGAAGGAAAGCAAAGAGTAACGGAAAGCAATGAAAGGAAGGGAAAGCAAGGCAAAGTAAGGGTAACGCAAGGCAAGGCACGGTGAGGCAAGGCAAGGCTGATGCACGACAACGCACGGCTAGGCAATTCACGGCAAGGCCAGGAAAGGGTAACGCAAGGCAAGGCACGGTCAGGCGAGGCAAGGCTAAGGCACGACAAATCAAGGCTAGGCAATGCACGGAAGGCAAGCAAAGAGGAACGGAAGGCAAGGAAGGCTAGGGAAAGCAGGGAAAGGCAAGGGTAACGGAAGGAACGGCACGGTAAGGGCAAACAAGACTAAGGCACGACAACACAGGGCTAGGCAATGCAGGGCAAGGCAAGGAAATGGTAACGCAAGGCAAGGCACGGTTTGGGGAGGCAAAGCTAATGCACGAAAACGCAAGGCTAGGCAGTGGACGGCTAGGCAAGGAAAGAGTAACGGAAGGAAAGGAAGGCAAGGCAAAGCAAGGCAAGGCAAGTGTAACAAAAGGCAAGGCACGGCAAGGGGAAACAAAGCTAAGGAACGGCAACGCACGGCTACGCAATGCACGGCCAGGCAAGGAAAGGGTAACGCAAGGCAAGGCACGGTAAGGCAAGACAAGGCTAATGCACGACAACGCACGGCTAGGCAATGCACGGCCAGGCAAGGAAAGGGTAACGCAAGGCAAGGCACGGTGAGGCAAGGCAAGGCAAATGCACGACAACGCACGGCTAGGCAATGCACGGCAAGGCAAGGAAAGGGTAACGCAAGGCAAGGCACGGTCAGGCGAGGCAAGGCTAAGGCACGACAACGCAAGGCTCGGCAATGAACGGAAGGCAAGCAAAGAGTAACGGAAGGCAAGGAAGGCAAGGGAAAGCAAGGGAAGGCAAGGGCAACGAAAGGAATGGCACGGTAAGGGGAAACAAAGCTAAGGCAGGACAATGCAGGGCTAGGCAATGCACGGCAAGGCAAGGAAAGGGTAACGCAAGGCAAAGCACGGTGAGGCAAGACAAGGCAAATGCACGACAACGCACGGCTAGGCAATGCACGGCAAGGCAAGGAAAGGGTAACGCAAATCAAGGCACGGTTTGGGGAGGAAGGCGAATGCACGACAACGCAAGGCTAGGCAATGCACGGAAGGCAAGCAAAGAGTAACGGAAGGCAAGGAAGGCAAGGGAAAGCAAGGCAAGGCAAGGGTAACAGAAGGAACGGCACGGCAAGGGGAAACAAGGCTAAGGCACGGCAACGCACGGCTAGGCAATGCACGGCAAGGCAAGGAAAGGGTAACGCAAGGCAAGGCACTGTCAGGCGAGGCAAGGCTAAGACACGACAACGCAAGGCTAGGCAATGCACGGAAGGAAAGCAAAGAGTAACGGAAGGCAATGAAAGTAAGGGAAAGCAAAGCAAGGTAAGGGTAACGCAAGGCAAGGCACGGTAAGGCAAGACAAGGCTGATGCACGACAACGCACGGCTAGGCAATTCACGGCAAGGCAAGGAAAGGGTAACGCAAGGCAAGGCACGGTCAGGCGAGGCAAGGCTAAGGCACGACAACGCAAGGCTAGGCAATGCACGGAAGGCAAGCAAAGAGGAACGGAAGGCAAGGAAGGCTAGGGAAAGCAGGGAAAGGCAAGGGGAACGGAAGGAACGGCACGGTAAGGGCAAACAAGACTAAGGCACGACAACACAGGGCTAGGCAATGCAGGGCAAGGCAAGGAAAGGGTAACGCAAGGCAAGGCACGGTTTGGGGAGGAAGGCGCATGCACGACAACGCAAGGCTAGGCAATGCACGGAAGGCAAGCAAAGAGTAACGGAAGGCAAGGAAGGCAAGGGAAAGCAAGGCAAGGCAAGGGTAACAGAAGGAACGGCACGGCAAGGGGAAACAAGGCTAAGGCACGGCAACGCACGGCTAGGCAATGCACGGCAAGGCAAGGAAAGGGTAACGCAAGGCAAGGCACGGTGATGCAAGGCAAAGCTGATGCACGACAACGCACGGCTAGGCAATGCACGGCAAGGCAAGGAAAGGGTAACGCAAGGCAAGGCACGGTCAGTCGAGGCAAGGCTAAGGCACGACAACGCAAGGCTAGGAAATAAACGGAAGGCAAGCAAAGAGTAACGGAAGGCAAGGAAGGCAAGGGAAAGCAGGGGAAGGCAAGGGTAACGGAAGGAACGGCACGGTAAGGGGAAACAAGGCTAAGGCACGACAAAGCAGGGCTAGCCAATGCACGGCAAGGAAAGGAAAGGGTAACGCAAGGCAAGGCACCGTTACGCGAGGCAAGGCTAAGGCACGGCAACGCAAGGCTAGGCAATGCACGGAAGGCAAGCAAAGAGTAACGGAAGGCAAGGAAGGCAAGGGAAAGCAAGGCAAGGCAAGGGTAACAGAAGGAACGGCACGGCAAGGGGAAACAAGGCTAAGGCATGGCAACGCACGGCTAGGCAATGCACGGCAAGGCAAGGAAAGGGTAACGCAAGGCAAGGCACGGTGAGGCAAGGCAAGGCTGATGCACGACAACGCACGGCTAGGCAATGCACGGCAAGGCAAGGAAAGGGTAACGCAAGGCAAGGCACGGTCAGGCGAGGCAAGGCTAAGGCACGACAACGCAAGGCTAGGCAATGCACGGCAAGGCAAGGAAAGGGTAACGCAAGGCAAGGCACGGTAAGGCGCGGCAAGGCTAAGGCACGACAACGCAAGGCTAGGCAATAAACGGAAGGCAAGCAAAGAGTAACGGAAGGCAAGGAAGGCAAGGGAAAGCAGGGGAAGGCAAGGGTAACGGAAGGAACGGCACGGTAAGGGGAAACAAGGCTAAGGCACGACAACGCAGGGCTAGCCAATGCACGGCAAGGCAAGGAAAGGGTAACGCAAGGCAAGGCACTGTCAGGCGAGGCAAGGCTAAGGCACGAAAACGCAAGGCTTGGCAATGCACGGAAGGAAAGCAAAGAGTAACGGAAAGCAATGAAAGGAAGGGAAAGCAAGGTAAAGTAAGGGTAACGCAAGGCAAGGCACGGTGAGGCAAGGCAAGGCTGATGCACGACAACGCACGGCTAGGCAATTCACGGCAAGGCAAGGAAAGGGTAACGCAAGGCAAGGCACGGTCAGGCGAGGCAAGGCTAAGGCACGACAACTCAAGGCTAGGCAATGCACGGAAGGCAAGCAAAGAGGAACGGAAGGCAAGGAAGGCTAGGGAAAGCAGGGAAAGGCAAGGGTAACGGAAGGAACGGCACGGTAAGGGCAAACAAGACTAAGGCACGACAACACAGGGCTAGGCAATGCAGGGCAAGGCAAGGAAATGGTAACGCAAGGCAAGGCACGGTTTGGGGAGGCAAAGCTAATGCACGAAAACGCAAGGCTAGGTAGTGGACGGCTAGGCAAGGAAAGAGTAACGGAAGGAAAGGAAGGCAAGGCAAAGCAAGGCAAGGCAAGTGTAACAAAAGGCATGGCACGGCAAGGGGAAACAAAGCTCAGGAACGGCAACGCACGGCTACGCAATGCACGGCCAGGCAAGGAAAGGGTAACGCAAGGCAAGGCACGGTAAGGCAAGACAAGGCTAATACACGACAACGCACGGCTAGGCAATGCACGGCCAGGCAAGGAAAGGGTAACGCAAGGCAAGGCACGGTGAGGCAAGGCAAGGCAAATGCACGACAACGCACGGCTAGGCAATGCACGGCAAGGCAAGGAAAGGGTAACGCAAGGCAAGGCACGGTCAGGCGAGGCAAGGCTAAGGCACGACAACGCAAGGCTCGGCAATGAACGGAAGGCAAGCAAAGAGTAACGGAAGGCAAGGAAGGCAAGGGAAAGCAAGGGAAGGCAAGGGCAACGAAAGGAATGGCACGGTAAGGGGAAACAAAGCTAAGGCAGGACAATGCAGGGCTAGGCAATGCACGGCAAGGCAAGGAAAGGGTAACGCAAGGCAAAGCACGGTGAGGCAAGACAAGGCAAATGCACGACAACGCACGGCTAGGCAATGCACGGCAAGGCAAGGAAAGGGTAACGCAAATCAAGGCACGGTTTGGGGAGGAAGGCGAATGCACGACAACGCAAGGCTAGGCAATGCACGGAAGGCAAGCAAAGAGTAACGGAAGGCAAGGAAGGCAAGGGAAAGCAAGGCAAGGCAAGGGTAACAGAAGGAACGGCACGGCAAGGGGAAACAAGGCTAAGGCACGGCAACGCACGGCTAGGCAATGCACGGCAAGGCAAGGAAAGGGTAACGCAAGGCAAGGCACTGTCAGGCGAGGCAAGGCTAAGACACGACAACGCAAGGCTAGGCAATGCACGGAAGGAAAGCAAAGAGTAACGGAAGGCAATGAAAGTAAGGGAAAGCAAAGCAAGGTAAGGGTAACGCAAGGCAAGGCACGGTAAGGCAAGACAAGGCTGATGCACGACAACGCACGGCTAGGCAATTCACGGCAAGGCAAGGAAAGGGTAACGCAAGGCAAGGCACGGTCAGGCGAGGCAAGGCTAAGGCACGACAACGCAAGGCTAGGCAATGCACGGAAGGCAAGCAAAGAGGAACGGAAGGCAAGGAAGGCTAGGGAAAGCAGGGAAAGGCAAGGGGAACGGAAGGAACGGCACGGTAAGGGCAAACAAGACTAAGGCACGACAACACAGGGCTAGGCAATGCAGGGCAAGGCAAGGAAAGGGTAACGCAAGGCAAGGCACGGTTTGGGGAGGAAGGCGCATGCACGACAACGCAAGGCTAGGCAATGCACGGAAGGCAAGCAAAGAGTAACGGAAGGCAAGGAAGGCAAGGGAAAGCAAGGCAAGGCAAGGGTAACAGAAGGAACGGCACGGCAAGGGGAAACAAGGCTAAGGCACGGCAACGCACGGCTAGGCAATGCACGGCAAGGCAAGGAAAGGGTAACGCAAGGCAAGGCACGGTGAGGCAAGGCAAGGCTGATGCACGACAACGCACGGCTAGGCAATGCAAGGCAAGGCACGGAAAGGGTAACGCAAGGCAAGGCACGGTCAGGCGAGGCAAGGCTAAGGCACGACAACGCAAGGCTAGGCAATGCACGGCAAGGCAAGGAAAGGGTAACGCAAGGCAAGGCACCGTTACGCGAGGCAAGGCTAAGGCACGACAACGCAAGGCTAGGCAATGCACGGAAGGCAAGCAAAGAGTAACGGAAGGCAAGGAAGGCAAGGGAAAGCAAGGCAAGGCAAGGGTAACGGAAGGAACGGCACGGCAAGGGGAAACAAGGCTAAGGCACGGCAACGCACGGCTAGGCAATGCACGGCAAGGCAAGGAAAGGGTAACGCAAGGCAAGGCACGGTGAGACAAGGCAAGGCTGATGCACGACAACGCACGGCTAGGCAATGCACGGCAAGGCAAGGAAAGGGTAACGCAAGGCAAGGCATGGTCAGGCGAGGCAAGGCTAAGGCACGACAACGCAAGGCTAGGCAATGCACGGCAAGGAAAGGAAAGGGTAACCCAAGGCAAGGCACTGTAAGGCGCGGCAAGGCTAAGGCATGACAACGCAAGGCTATGCAATAAACGGAAGGCAAGCAAAGAGTAACGGAAGGGAAGGAAGGCAAGGGAAAGCAGGGGAAGGCAAGGGTAACGGAAGGAACGGCACGGTAAGGGGAAACAAGGCTAAGGCACGACAACGCAAGCTAGGCAATGCACGGCAAGTCAAGGAAAGGGTAACGCAAGGCAAGGCACCGTTACGCGAGGCAAGGCTAAGGCACGACAACGCAAGGCTAGGCAATGCACGGAAGGCAAGCAAAGAGTAACGGAAGGCAAGGAAGGCAAGGGAAAGCAAGGCAAGGCAAGGGTAACGGAAGGAACGGCACGGCAAGGGGAAACAAGGCTAAGGCACGGCAACGCACGGCTAGGCAATGCACGGCAAGGCAAGGAAAGGGTAACGCAAGGCAAGGCACTGTCAGGCGAGGCAAGGCTAAGGCACGAAAACGCAAGGCTAGGCAATGCACGGAAGGAAAGCAAAGAGTAACGGAAAGCAATGAAAGGAAGGGAAAGCAAGGCAAGGTAAGGGTAACGCAAGGCAAGGCACGGTGAGGCAAGGCAAGGCTGATGCACGACAACGCACGGCTAGGCAATTCACGGCAAGGCCAGGAAAGGGTAACGCAAGGCAAGGCACGGTCAGGCGAGGCAAGGCTAAGGCACGACAACTCAAGGCTAGGCAATGCACGGAAGGCAAGCAAAGAGGAACGGAAGGCAAGGAAGGCTAGGGAAAGCAGGGAAAGGCAAGGGTAACGGAAGGAACGGCACGGTAAGGGCAAACAAGACTAAGGCACGACAACACAGGGCTAGGCAATGCAGGGCAAGGCAAGGAAATGGTAACGCAAGGCAAGGCACGGTTTGGGGAGGCAAAGCTAATGCACGAAAACGCAAGGCTAGGCAGTGCACGGCTAGGCAAGGAAAGAGTAACGGAAGGAAAGGAAGGCAAGGCAAAGCAAGGCAAGGCAAGTGTAACAAAAGGCAAGGCACGGCAAGGGGAAACAAAGCTAAGGAACGGCAACGCACGGCTACGCAATGCACGGCCAGGCAAGGAAAGGGTAACGCAAGGCAAGGCACGGTAAGGGAAGACAAGGCTAATGCACGACAACGCACGGCTAGGCAATGCACGGCCAGGCAAGGAAAGGGTAACGCAAGGCAAGGCACGGTGAGGCAAGGCAAGGCAAATGCACGACAACGCACGGCTAGGCAATGCACGGCAAGGCAAGGAAAGGGTAAAGCAAGGCAAGGCACGGTCAGGCGAGGCAAGGCTAAGGCACGACAACGCAAGGCTCGGCAATGAACGGAAGGCAAGCAAAGAGTAAAGGAAGGCAAGGAAGGCAAGGGAAAGCAAGGGAAGGCAAGGGCAACGAAAGGAACGGCACGGTAAGTGGAAACAAAGCTAAGGCAGGACAATGCAGGGCCAGGCAATGCACGGCAAGGCAAGGAAAGGGTAACGCAAGGCAAAGCACGGTGAGGCAAGACAAGGCAAATGCACGACAACGCACGGCTAGGCAATGCACGGCAAGGCAAGTAAAGGGTAACTCAAGGCAAGGCACGGTCAGGCGAGGCAAGGCTAAGGCACGACAACGCAAGGCTAGGCAATGCACGGAAGGCAAGCAAAGAGTAACGGAAGGCAAGGAAGGCAAGGGAAAGCAGGGGAAGGCAAGGGTAACGAAAGGAACGGCACGGTAAGGGGAAACAAGGCTAAGGCACGACAACACAGGGCTAGGCAATGCAGGGCAAGGCAAGGAAAGGGTAACGCAAATCAAGGCACGGTTTGGGGAGGAAGGCGAATGCACGACAACGCAAGGCTAGGCAATGCACGGAAGGCAAGCAAAGAGTAACGGAAGGCAAGGAAGGCAAGGGAAAGCAAGGCAAGGCAAGGGTAACAGAAGGAACGGCACGGCAAGGGGAAACAAGGCTAATGCACGACAACGCACGGCTAGGCAATGAACGGCAAGGCAAGGAAAGGGTAACGCAAGGCAAGGCACGGTGAGGCAAGGCAAGGCTGATGCACGACAACGCACGGCTAGGCAATGCACGGCAAGGCACGGAAAGGGTAACGCAAGGCAAGGCACGGTCAGGCGAGGCAAGGCTAAGGCACGACAACGCAAGGCTAGGCAATGCACGGCAAGGCAAGGAAAGGGTAACGCAAGGCAAGGCACGGTAAGGCGCGGCAAGGCTAAGGCACGACAACGCAAGGCCAGGCAATAAACGGAAGGTAAGCAAAGAGTAACGGAAGGCAAGGAAGGCAAGGGAAAGCAGGGGAAGGCAAGGGTAACGGAAGGAACGGCACGGTAAGGGGAAACAAGGCTAAGGCACGACAACGCAGGGCTAGCCAATGCACGGCAAGGAAAGGAAAGGGTAACGCAAGGCAAGGCACCGTTACGCGAGGCAAGGCTAAGGCACGACAACGCAAGGCTAGGCAATGCACGGAAGGCAAGCAAAGAGTAACGGAAGGCAAGGAAGGCAAGGGAAAGCAAGGCAAGGCAAGGGTAACGGAAGGAACGGCACGGCAAGGGGAAACAAGGCTAAGGCACGGCAACGCACGGCTAGGCAATGCACGGCAAGGCAAGGAAAGGGTAACGCAAGGCAAGGCACGGTGAGGCAAGGCAAGGCTGATGCACGACAACGCACGGCTACGCAATGCACGGCAAGGCAAGAAAAGGGTAACACAAGGCAAGGCACGGTCAGGCGAGGCAAGGCTAAGGCACGACAACGCAAGGCTAGGCAATGCACGGCAAGGCAAGGAAAGGGTAACCCAAGGCAAGGCACTGTAAGGCGCGGCAAGGCTAAGGCACGACAACGCAAGGCTAGGCAATAAACGGAAGGCAAGCAAAGAGTAACGGAAGGGAAGGAAGGCAAGGGAAAGCAGGGTAAGGCAAGGGTAACGGAAGGAACGGCACGGTAAGGGGAAACAAGGGTAAGGCACGACAACGCAGGGCTAGCCAATGCACGGCAAGGCAAGGAAAGCTTAACGCAAGGCAAAGCACGGTGAGGCAAGACAAGGCAAATGCACGACAACGCACGGCTAGGCAATGCACGGCAAGGCAAGGAAAGGGTAACTCAAGGCAAGGCACGGTCAGGCGAGGCAAGGCTAAGGCACGACAACGCAAGGCTAGGCAATGCACGGAAGGCAAGCAAAGAGTAACGGAAGGCAAGGAAGGCAAGGGAAAGCAGGGGAAGGCAAGGGTAACGAAAGGAACGGCACGGTAAGGGGAAACAAGGCTAAGGCACGACAACACAGGGCTAGGCAATGCAGGGCAAGGCAAGGAAAGGGTAACGAAAGGCAAGGCACGGTTCGGGGAGGAAGGCGAATGCACGACAACGCAAGGCTAGGCAATGCACGGAAGGCAAGGAAAGAGTAACGGAAGGCAAGGAAGGCAGGGGAAAGCAAGGCAAGGCAAGGGTAACAGAAGGAACGGCACGGCAAGGGGAAACAAGGCTAAGGCAAGGCAACGCACGGCTAGGCAATGCACGGCAAGGCAAGGAAAGGGTAACGCAAGGCAAGGCACGGTGAGGCAAGGCAAGGCTGATGCACGACAACGCACGGCTAGGCAATGCACGGCAAGGCAAGGAAAGGGTAACGCAAGGCAAGGCACGGTCAGGCGAGGCAAGGCAAATGCACGACAACGCACGGCTAGGCAATGCACGGCAAGGCAAGGAAAGGGTAACTCAAGGCAAGGCACGGTCAGGCGAGGCAAGGCTAAGGCACGACAACGCAAGGCTAGGCAATGCACGGAAGGCAAGCAAAGAGTAACGGAAGGCAAGGAAGTCAAGGGAAAGCAGGGGAAGGCAAGGGTAACGAAAGAAACGGCACGGTAAGGGGAAACAAGGCTAACGCACGACAACGCAAGGCTAGGCAATGCACGGCAAGGCAAGGAAAGGGTAACGCAAGGCAAGGCACGGTAAGGCGCGGCAAGGCTAAGGCACGACAACGCAAGGCTAGGCAATAAACGGAAGGCAAGCAAAGAGTAACGGAAGGCAAGGAAGGCAAGGGAAAGCAGGGGAAGGCAAGGGTAACGGAAGGAACGGCACGGTAAGGGGAAACAAGGCTAAGGCACGACAACGCAGGGCTAGCCAATGCACGGCAAGGAAAGGAAAGGGTAACGCAAGGCAAGGCACCGTTACGCGAGGCAAGGCTAAGGCACGACAACGCACGGCTAGGCAATGCACGGCAAGGCAAGGAAAGGGTAACTCAAGGCAAGGCACGGTCAGGCGAGGCAAGGCTAAGGCACGACAACGCAAGGCTAGGCAATGCACGGAAGGCAAGCAAAGAGTAACGGAAGGCAAGGAAGTCAAGGGAAAGCAGGGGAAGGCAAGGGTAACGAAAGAAACGGCACGGTAAGGGGAAACAAGGCTAACGCACGACAACGCAAGGCTAGGCAATGCACGGCAAGGCAAGGAAAGGGTAACGCAAGGCAAGGCACGGTAAGGCGCGGCAAGGCTAAGGCACGACAACGCAAGGCTAGGCAATAAACGGAAGGCAAGCAAAGAGTAACGGAAGGCAAGGAAGGCAAGGGAAAGCAGGGGAAAGCAAGGGTAACGGAAGGAACGGCACGGTAAGGGGAAACAAGGCTAAGGCACGACAACGCAGGGCTAGCCAATGCACGGCAAGGAAAGGAAAGGGTAACGCAAGGCAAGGCACCGTTACGCGAGGCAAGGCTAAGGCACGACAACGCAAGGCTAGGCAATGCACGGAAGGCAAGCAAAGAGTAACGGAAGGCAAGGAAGGCAAGGGAAAGCAAGGCAAGGCAAGGGTAACGGAAGGAACGGCACGGCAAGGGGAAACAAGGCTAAGGCACGGCCACGCACGGCTAGGCAATGCACGGCAACGCAAGGAAAGGGTAACGCAAGGCAAGGCACGGTGAGGCAAGGCAAGGCTGATGCACGACAACGCACGGCTAGGCAATTCACGGCAAGGCAAGGAAAGGGTAACGCAAGGCAAGGCACGGTCAGGCGAGGCAAGGCTAAGGCACGACAACTCAAGGCTGGGCAATGCACGGAAGGCAAGCAAAGAGGAACGGAAGGCAAGGAAGGCTAGGGAAAGCAGGGAAAGGCAAGGGTAACGGAAGGAACGGCACGGTAAGGGCAAACAAGACTAAGGCACGACAACACAGGGCTAGGCAATGCAGGGCAAGGCAAGGAAATGGTAACGCAAGGCAAGGCACGGTTTGGGGAGGCAAAGCTAATGCACGAAAACGCAAGGCTAGGCAGTGCACGGCTAGGCAAGGAAAGAGTAACGGAAGGAAAGGAAGGCAAGGCAAAGCAAGGCAAGGCAAGTGTAACAAAAGGCAAGGCACGGCAAGGGAAACAAAGCTAAGGAACGGCAACGCACGGCTACGCAATGCACGGCCAGGCAAGGAAAGGGTAACGCAAGGCAAGGCACGGAGAGGCAAGGCAAGGCAAATGCACGACAACGCACGGCTAGGCAATGCACGGCAAGGCAAGGAAAGGGTAACGCAAGGCAAGGCACGGTCAGGCGAGGCAAGGCTAAGGCACGACAACGCAAGGCTCGGCAATGAACGGAAGGCAAGCAAAGAGTAACGGAAGGCAAGGAAGGCAAGGGAAAGCAAGGGAAGGCAAGGGCAACGAAAGGAACGGCACGGTAAGGGGAAACAAAGCTAAGGCAGGACAATGCAGGGCTAGGCAATGCACGGCAAGGCAAGGAAAGGGTAACGCAAGGCAAAGCACGGTGAGGCAAGACAAGGCAAATGCACGACAACGCACGGCTAGGCAATGCACGGCAAGGCAAGTAAAGGGTAACTCAAGGCAAGGCACGGTCAGGCGAGGCAAGGCTAAGGCACGACAACGCAAGGCTAGGCAATGCACGGAAGGCAAGCAAAGAGTAACGGAAGGCAAGGAAGGCAAGGGAAAGCAGGGGAAGGCAAGGGTAACGAAAGGAACGGCACGGTAAGGGGAAACAAGGCTAAGGCACGACAACACAGGGCTAGGCAATGCAGGGCAAGGCAAGGAAATGGTAACGCAAGGCAAGGCACGGTTTGGGGAGGCAAAGCTAATGCACGACAACGCGAGGCTAGGCAGTGCACGGCTAGGCAAGGAAAGAGTAACGGAAGGAACGGAAGGCAAGGCAAAGCAAGGCAAGGCAAGTGTAACAAAAGGCAAGGCACGGCAAGGGGAAAGAAGGCTAAGGAACGGCAACTCACGGCTACGCAATGCACGGCCAGGCAAGGAAAGGGTAACGCAAGGCAAGGCACGGTAAGGCAAGACAAGGCTAATGCACGACAACGCACGGCTAGGCAATGCACGGCCAGGCAAGGAAAGGGTATCGCAAGGCAAGGCACGGTCAGGCGAGGCAAGGCTAAGGCACGACAACGCAAGGCTAGGCAATGAACGGAAGGCAAGCAAAGAGTAACGGAAGGCAAGGAAGGCAAGGGAAAGCAAGGGAAGGCAAGGGCAACGAAAGGAACGGCACGGTAAGGGGAAACAAAGCTAAGGCAGGACAATGCAGGGCTAGGCAATGCACGGCAAGGCAAGGAAAGGGTAACGCAAGGCAAAGCACGGTGAGGCAAGACAAGGCAAATGCACGACAACGCACGGCTAGGCAATGCACGGCAAGGCAAGGAAAGGCTAACTCAAGGCAAGGCACGGTCAGGCGAGGCAAGGCTAAGGCACGACAACGCAAGGCTAGGCAATGCACGGAAGGCAAGCAAAGAGTAACGGAAGGCAAGGAAGTCAAGGGAAAGCAGGGGAAGGCAAGGGTAACGAAAGAAACGGCACGGTAAGGGGAAACAAGGCTAAGGCACGACAACGCAAGGCTAGGCAATGCACGTCCAAGGCAAGGAAAGGGTAACGCAAGGCAAGGCACGGTAAGGCGCGGCAAGGCTAAGGCACGACAACGCAAGGCTAGGCAATAAACGGAAGGCAAGCAAAGAGTAACGGAAGGCAAGGAAGGCAAGGGAAAGCAGGGGAAGGCAAGGGTAACGTAAGGAACGGCACGGTAAGGGGAAACAAGGCTAAGGCACGACAACGCAGGGCTAGCCAATGCACGGCAAGGAAAGGAAAGGGTAACGCAAGGCAAGGCACCGTTACGCGAGGCAAGGCTAAGGCACGACAACGCAAGGCTAGGCAATGCACGGAAGGCAAGCAAAGAGTAACGGAAGGCAAGGAAGGCAAGGGAAAGCAAGGCAAGGCAAGGGTAACGGAAGGAACGGCACGGCAAGGGGAAACAAGGCTAAGGCACGGCAACGCACGGCTAGGCAATGCACGGCAAGGCAAGGAAAGGGTAACGCAAGGCAAGGCACGGTGAGGCAAGGCAAGGCTGATGCACGACAACGCACGGCTAGGCAATTCACGGCAAGGCAAGGAAAGGGTAACGCAAGGCAAGGCACGGTCAGGCGAGGCAAGGCTAAGGCACGACAACTCAAGGCTGGGCAATGCACGGAAGGCAAGCAAAGAGGAACGGAAGGCAAGGAAGGCTAGGGAAAGCAGGGAAAGGCAAGGGTAACGGAAGGAACGGCACGGTAAGGGCAAACAAGACTAAGGCACGACAACACAGGGCTAGGCAATGCAGGGCAAGGCAAGGAAAGGGTAACGCAAATCAAGGCACGGTTTGGGGAGGAAGGCGAATGCACGACAACGCAAGGCTAGGCAATGCACGGAAGGCAAGCAAAGAGTAACGGAAGGCAAGGAAGGCAAGGGATAGCAAGGCAAGGCAAGGGTAACAGAAGGAACGGCACGGCAAGGGGAAACAAGGCTAAGGCACGGCAACTCACGGCTAGGCAATGCACGGCAAGGCAAGGAATGGGTAACGCAAGGCAAGGCACGGTGAGGCAAGGCAAGGCTGATGCACGACACCGCACGGCTAGGCAATGCACGGCAAGGCACGGAAAGGGTAACGCAAGGCAAGGCACGGTCAGGCGAGGCAAGGCTAAGGCACGACAACGCAAGGCTAGGCAATGCACGGCAAGGCAAGGAAAGGGTAACGCAAGGCAAGGCACCGTTACGCGAGGCAAGGCTAAGGCACGACAACGCAAGGCTAGGCAATGCACGGAAGGCAAGCAAAGAGTAACGGAAGGCAAGGAAGGCAAGGGAAAGCAAGGGAAGGCAAGGGCAACGAAAGGAACGGCACGGTAAGGGGAAACAAAGCTAAGGCAGGACAATGCAGGGCCAGGCAATGCACGGCAAGGCAAGGAAAGGGTAACGCAAGGCAAAGCACGGTGAGGCAAGACAAGGCAAATGCACGACAACGCACGGCTAGGCAATGCACGGCAAGGCAAGTAAAGGGTAACTCAAGGCAAGGCACGGTCAGGCGAGGCAAGGCTAAGGCACGACAACGCAAGGCTAGGCAATGCACGGAAGGCAAGCAAAGAGTAACGGAAGGCAAGGAAGGCAAGGGAAAGCAGGGGAAGGCAAGGGTAACGAAAGGAACGGCACGGTAAGGGGAAACAAGGCTAAGGCACGACAACACAGGGCAGGGCAATGCAGGGCAAGGCAAGGAAAGGGTAACGCAAATCAAGGCACGGTTTGGGGAGGAAGGCGAATGCACGACAACGCAAGGCTAGGCAATGCACGGAAGGAAAGCAAAGAGTAACGGAAGGCAAGGAAGGCAAGGGAAAGCAAGGCAAGGCAAGGGTAACAGAAGGAACGGCACGGCAAGGGGAAACAAGGCTAATGCACGACAACGCACGGCTAGGCAATGAACGGCAAGGCAAGGAAAGGGTAACGCAAGGCAAGGCACGGTGAGGCAAGGCAAGGCTGATGCACGACAACGCACGGCTAGGCAATGCACGGCAAGGCACGGAAAGGGTAACGCAAGGCAAGGCACGGTCAGGCGAGGCAAGGCTAAGGCACGACAACGCAAGGCTAGGCAATGCACGGCAAGGCAAGGAAAGGGTAACGCAAGGCAAGGCACGGTAAGGCGCGGCAAGGCTAAGGCACGACAACGCAAGGCCAGGCAATAAACGGAAGGTAAGCAAAGAGTAACGGAAGGCAAGGAAGGCAAGGGAAAGCAGGGGAAGGCAAGGGTAACGGAAGGAACGGCACGGTAAGGGGAAACAAGGCTAAGGCACGACAACGCAGGGCTAGCCAATGCACGGCAAGGAAAGGAAAGGGTAACGCAAGGCAAGGCACCGTTACGCGAGGCAAGGCTAAGGCACGACAACGCAAGGCTAGGCAATGCACGGAAGGCAAGCAAAGAGTAACGGAAGGCAAGGAAGGCAAGGGAAAGCAAGGCAAGGCAAGGGTAACGGAAGGAACGGCACGGCAAGGGGAAACAAGGCTAAGGCACGGCAACGCACGGCTAGGCAATGCACGGCAAGGCAAGGAAAGGGTAACGCAAGGCAACGCACGGTGAGGCAAGGCAAGGCTGATGCACGACAACGCACGGCTACGCAATGCACGGCAAGGCAAGGAAAGGGTAACGCAAGGCAAGGCACGGTCAGGCGAGGCAAGGCTAAGGCACGACAACGCAAGGCTAGGCAATGCACGGCAAGGCAAGGAAAGGGTAACACAAGGCAAGGCACTGTAAGGCGCGGCAAGGCTAAGGCACGACAACGCAAGGCTAGGCAATAAACGGAAAGCAAGCAAAGAGTAATGGAAGGGAAGGAAGGCAAGGGAAAGCAGGGTAAGGCAAGGGTAACGGAAGGAACGGCACGGTAAGGGGAAACAAGGGTAAGGCACGACAACGCAGGGCTAGCCAATACACGGCAAGGCAAGGAAAGCTTAACGCAAGGCAAAGCACGGTGAGGCAAGACAAGGCAAATGCACGACAACGCACGGCTAGGCAATGCACGGCAAGGCAAGGAAAGGGTAACTCAAGGCAAGGCACGGTCAGGCGAGGCAAGGCTAAGGCACGACAACGCAAGGCTAGGCAATGCACGGAAGGCAAGCAAAGAGTAACGGAAGGCAAGGAAGGCAAGGGAAAGCAGGGGAAGGCAAGGGTAACGAAAGGAACGGCACGGTAAGGGGAAACAAGGCTAAGGCACGACAACACAGGGCTAGGCAATGCAGGGCAAGGCAAGGAAAGGGTAACGAAAGGCAAGGCACGGTTCAGGGAGGAAGGCGAATGCACGACAACGCAAGGCTAGGCAATGCACGGAAGGCAAGCAAAGAGTAACGGAAGGCAAGGAAGGCAAGGGAAAGCAAGGCAAGGCAAGGGTAACAGAAGGAACGGCACGGCAAGGGGAAACAAGGCTAAGGCATGGCAACGCACGGCTAGGCAATGCACGGCAAGGCAAGGAAAGGGTAACGCAAGGCAAGGCACGGTGAGGCAAGGCAAGGCTGATGCACGACAACGCACGGCTAGGCAATGCACGGCAAGGCAAGGAAAGGGTAACGCAAGGCAAGGCACGGTCAGGCGAGGCAAGGCTAAGGCACGACAACGCAAGGCTAGGCAATGCACGGCAAGGCAAGGAAAGGGTAACGCAAGGCAAGGCACGGTAAGGCGCGGCAAGGCTAAGGCACGACAACGCAAGGCTAGGCAATAAACGGAAGGCAAGCAAAGAGTAACGGAAGGCAAGGAAGGCAAGGGAAAGCAGGGGAAGGCAAGGGTAACGGAAGGAACGGCACGGTAAGGGGAAACAAGGCTAAGGCACGACAACGCAGGGCTAGCCAATGCACGGCAAGGCAAGGAAAGGGTAACGCAAGGCAAGGCACTGTCAGGCGAGGCAAGGCTAAGGCACGACAACGCAAGGCTTGGCAATGCACGGAAGGAAAGCAAAGAGTAACGGAAAGCAATGAAAGGAAGGGAAAGCAAGGCAAAGTAAGGGTAACGCAAGGCAAGGCACGGTGAGGCAAGGCAAGGCTGATGCACGACAACGCACGGCTAGGCAATTCACGGCAAGGCAAGGAAAGGGTAACGCAAGGCAAGGCACGGTCAGGCGAGGCAAGGCTAAGGCACGACAACTCAAGGCTAGGCAATGCACGGAAGGCAAGCAAAGAGGAACGGAAGGCAAGGAAGGCTAGGGAAAGCAGGGAAAGGCAAGGGTAACGGAAGGAACGGCACGGTAAGGGCAAACAAGACTAAGGCACGACAACACAGGGCTAGGCAATGCAGGGCAAGGCAAGGAAATGGTAACGCAAGGCAAGGCACGGTTTGGGGAGGCAAAGCTAATGCACGAAAACGAAAGGCTAGGCAGTGGACGGCTAGGCAAGGAAAGAGTAACGGAAGGAAAGGAAGGCAAGGCAAAGCAAGGCAAGGCAAGTGTAACAAAAGGCAAGGCACGGCAAGGGGAAACAAAGCTAAGGAACGGCAACGCACGGCTACGCAATGCACGGCCAGGCAAGGAAAGGGTAACGCAAGGCAAGGCACGGTAAGGCAAGACAAGGCTAATGCACGACAACGCACGGCTAGGCAATGCACGGCCAGGCAAGGAAAGGGTAACGCAAGGCAAGGCACGGTGAGGCAAGGCAAGGCAAATGCACGACAACGCACGGCTAGGCAATGCACGGCAAGGCAAGGAAGGGTAACGCAAGGCAAGGCACGGTCAGGCGAGGCAAGGCTAAGGCACGACAACGCAAGGCTCGGCAATGAACGGAAGGCAAGCAAAGAGTAACGGAAGGCAAGGAAGGCAAGGGAAAGCAAGGGAAGGCAAGGGCAACGAAAGGAATGGCACGGTAAGGGGAAACAAAGCTAAGGCAGGACAATGCAGGGCTAGGCAATGCACGGCAAGGCAAGGAAAGGGTAACGCAAGGCAAAGCACGGTGAGGCAAGACAAGGCAAATGCACGACAACGCACGGCTAGGCAATGCACGGCAAGGCAAGGAAAGGGTAACGCAAATCAAGGCACGGTTTGGGGAGGAAGGCGAATGCACGACAACGCAAGGCTAGGCAATGCACGGAAGGCAAGCAAAGAGTAACGGAAGGCAAGGAAGGCAAGGGAAAGCAAGGCAAGGCAAGGGTAACAGAAGGAACGGCACGGCAAGGGGAAACAAGGCTAAGGCACGGCAACGCACGGCTAGGCAATGCACGGCAAGGCAAGGAAAGGGTAACGCAAGGCAAGGCACTGTCAGGCGAGGCAAGGCTAAGACACGACAACGCAAGGCTAGGCAATGCACGGAAGGAAAGCAAAGAGTAACGGAAGGCAATGAAAGTAAGGGAAAGCAAAGCAAGGTAAGGGTAACGCAAGGCAAGGCACGGTAAGGCAAGACAAGGCTGATGCACGACAACGCACGGCTAGGCAATTCACGGCAAGGCAAGGAAAGGGTAACGCAAGGCAAGGCACGGTCAGGCGAGGCAAGGCTAAGGCACGACAACGCAAGGCTAGGCAATGCACGGAAGGCAAGCAAAGAGGAACGGAAGGCAAGGAAGGCTAGGGAAAGCAGGGAAAGGCAAGGGGAACGGAAGGAACGGCACGGTAAGGGCAAACAAGACTAAGGCACGACAACACAGGGCTAGGCAATGCAGGGCAAGTCAAGGAAAGGGTAACGCAAGGCAAGGCACGGTTTGGGGAGGAAGGCGCATGCACGACAACGCAAGGCTAGGCAATGCACGGAAGGCAAGCAAAGAGTAACGGAAGGCAAGGAAGGCAAGGGAAAGCAAGGCAAGGCAAGGGTAACAGAAGGAACGGCACGGCAAGGGGAAACAAGGCTAAGGCACGGCAACGCACGGCTAGGCAATGCACGGCAAGGCAAGGAAAGGGTAACGCAAGGCAAGGCACTGTGATGCAAGGCAAAGCTGATGCACGACAAAGCACGGCTAGGCAATGCACGGCAAGGCAAGGAAAGGGTAACGCAAGGCAAGGCACGGTCAGGCGAGGCAAGGCTAAGGCACGACAACGCAAGGCTAGGAAATAAACGGAAGGCAAGCAAAGAGTAACGGAAGGCAAGGAAGGCAAGGGAAAGCAGGGGAAGGCAAGGGTAACGGAAGGAACGGCACGGTAAGGGGAAACAAGGCTAAGGCACGACAACGCAGGGCTAGCCAATGCACGGCAAGGAAAGGAAAGGGTAACGCAAGGCAAGGCACCGTTACGCGAGGCAAGGCTAAGGCACGGCAACGCAAGGCTAGGCAATGCACGGAAGGCAAGCAAAGAGTAACGGAAGGCAAGGAAGGCAAGGGAAAGCAAGGCAAGGCAAGGGTAACAGAAGGAACGGCACGGCAAGGGGAAACAAGGCTAAGGCATGGCAACGCACGGCTAGGCAATGCACGGCAAGGCAAGGAAAGGGTAACGCAAGGCAAGGCACGGTGAGGCAAGGCAAGGCTGATGCACGACAACGCACGGCTAGGCAATGCACGGCAAGGCAAGGAAAGGGTAACGCAAGGCAAGGCACGGTCAGGCGAGGCAAGGCTAAGGCACGACAACGCAAGGCTAGGCAATGCACGGCAAGGCAAGGAAAGGGTAACGCAAGGCAAGGCACGGTAAGGCGCGGCAAGGCTAAGGCACGACAACGCAAGGCTAGGCAATAAACGGAAGGCAAGCAAAGAGTAACGGAAGGCAAGGAAGGCAAGGGAAAGCAGGGGAAGGCAAGGGTAACGGAAGGAACGGCACGGTAAGGGGAAACAAGGCTAAGGCACGTCAACGCAGGGCTAGCCAATGCACGGCAAGGCAAGGAAAGGGTAACGCAAGGCAAGGCACTGTCAGGCGAGGCAAGGCTAAGGCACGAAAACGCAAGGCTTGGCAATGCACGGAAGGAAAGCAAAGAGTAACGGAAAGCAATGAAAGGAAGGGAAAGCAAGGCAAAGTAAGGGTAACGCAAGGCAAGGCACGGTGAGGCAAGGCAAGGCTGATGCACGACAACGCACGGCTAGGCAATTCACGGCAAGGCAAGGAAAGGGTAACGCAAGGCAAGGCACGGTCAGGCGAGGCAAGGCTAAGGCACGACAACTCAAGGCTAGGCAATGCACGGAAGGGAAGCAAAGAGGAACGGAAGGCAAGGAAGGCTAGGGAAAGCAGGGAAAGGCAAGGGTAACGGAAGGAGCGGCACGGTAAGGGCAAACAAGACTAAGGCACGACAACACAGGGCTAGGCAATGCAGGGCAAGGCAAGGAAATGGTAACGCAAGGCAAGGCACGGTTTGGGGAGGCAAAGCTAATGCACGACAACGCGAGGCTAGGCAGTGCACGGCTAGGCAAGGAAAGAGTAACGGAAGGAAAGGAAGGCAAGGCAAAGCAAGGCAAGGCAAGTGTAACAAAAGGCAAGGCACGGCAAGGGGAAAGAAGGCTAAGGAACGGCAACGCACGGCTACGCAATGCACGGCCAGGCAAGGAAAGGGTAACGCAAGGCAAGGCACGGTAAGGCAAGAAAAGGCTAATGCACGACAACGCACGGCTAGGCAATGCACGGCCAGGCAAGGAAAGGGTATCGCAAGGCAAGGCACGGTCAGGCGAGGCAAGGCTAAGGCACGACAACGCAAGGCTAGGCAATGAACGGAAGGCAAGCAAAGAGTAACGGAAGGAAAGGAAGGCAAGGGAAAGCAAGGGAAGGCAAGGGCAACGAAAGGAACGGCACGGTAAGGGGAAACAAAGCTAAGGCAGGACAATGCAGGGCTAGGCAATGCACGGCAAGGCAAAGAAAGGGTAACGCAAGGCAAAGCACGGTGAGGCAAGACAAGGCAAATGCACGACAACGCACGGCTAGGCAATGCACGGCAAGGCAAGGAAAGGGTAACTCAAGGCAAGGCACGGTCAGGCGAGGCAAGGCTAAGGCACGACAACGCAAGGCTAGGCAATGCACGGAAGGCAAGCAAAGAGTAACGGAAGGCAAGGAAGTCAAGGGAAAGCAGGGGAAGGCAAGGGTAACGAAAGAAACGGCACGGTAAGGGGAAACAAGGCTAAGGCACGACAACGCAAGGCTAGGCAATGCACGGCAAGGCAAGGAAAGGGTAACGCAAGGCAAGGCACGGTAAGGCGCGGCAAGGCTAAGGCACGACAACACAAGGCTAGGCAATAAACGGAAGGCAAGCAAAGAGTAACGGAAGGCAAGGAAGGCAAGGGAAAGCAGGGGAAGGCAAGGGTAACGTAAGGAACGGCACGGGAAGGGGAAACAAGGCTAAGGCACGACAACGCAGGGCTAGCCAATGCACGGCAAGGAAAGGAAAGGGTAACGCAAGGCAAGGCACCGTTACGCGAGGCAAGGCTAAGGCACGACAACGCAAGGCTAGGCAATGCACGGAAGGCAAGCAAAGAGTAACGGAAGGCAAGGAAGGCAAGGGAAAGCAAGGCAAGGCAAGGGTAACGGAAGGAACGGTACGGCAAGGGGAAACAAGGCTAAGGCACGGCAACGCACGGCTAGGCAATGCACGGCAAGGCAAGGAAAGGGTAACGCAAGGCAAGGCACTGTCAGGCGAGGCAAGGCTAAGGCACGACAACGCAAGGCTAGGCAATGCACGGAAGGAAAGCAAAGAGTAACGGAAAGCAATGAAAGGAAGGGAAAGCAAGGCAAGGTAAGGGTAACGCAAGGGAAGGCACGGTGAGGCAAGGCAAGGCTGATGCACGACAACGCACGGCTAAGCAATTCACGGCAAGGCAAGGACAGGGTAACGCAAGGCAAGGCACGGTCAGGCGAGGAAAGGCTAAGGCACGACAACGCAAGGCTAGGCAAAGCACGGAAGGCAAGCAAAGAGGAACGGAAGGCAAGGAAGGCTAGGGAAAGTAGGGAAAGGCAAGGGTAACGGAAGGAACGGCACGGTAAGGGCAAACAAGACTAAGGCACGACAACACAGGGCTAGGCAATGCAGGGCAAGGCAAGGAAATGGTAACGCAAGGCAAGGCACGGTTTGGGGAGGCAAAGCTAATGCACGACAACGCAAGGCTAGGCAGTGCACGGCTAGGCAAGGAAAGAGTAACGGAAGGAAAGGAAGGCAAGGCAAAGCAAGGCAAGGCAAGTGTAACAAAAGGCAAGGCACGGCAAGGGGAAACAAGGCTAAGGAACGGCAACGCACGGCTACGCAATGCACGGCCAGGCAAGGAAAGGGTAACGCAAGGCAAGGCACGGTAAGGCAAGACAAGGCTAATGCACGACAACGCACGGCTAGGCAATGCACGGCCAGGCAAGGAAAGGGTAACACATGGCAAGGCACGGTGAGGCAAGGCAAGGCAAATGCACGACAACGCACGGCTAGGCAATGCACGGAAGGCAAGCAAAGAGTAACGGAAGGCAAGGAAGTCAAGAGAAAGCAGGGGAAGGCAAGGGTAACGAAAGAAACGGCACGGTAAGGGGAAACAAGGCTAAGGCACGACAACGCAAGGCTAGGCAATGCACGGCAAGGCAAGGAAAGGGTAACGCAAGGCAAGGCACGGTAAGGCGCGGCAAGGCTAAGGCACGACAACGCAAGGCTAGGCAATAAACGGAAGGCAAGCAAAGAGTAACGGAAGGCAAGGAAGGCAAGGGAAAGCAGGGGAAGGCAAGGGTAACGTAAGGAACGGCACGGTAAGGGGAAACAAGGCTAAGGCACGACAACGCAGGGCTAGCCAATGCACGGCAAGGAAAGGAAAGGGTAACGCAAGGCAAGGCACCGTTACGCGAGGCAAGGCTAAGGCACGACAACGCAAGGCTAGGCAATGCACGGAAGGCAAGCAAAGAGTAACGGAAGGCAAGGAAGGCAAGGGTAAGCAAGGCAAGGCAAGGGTAACGGAAGGAACGGCACGGCAAGGGGAAACAAGGCTAAGGCACGGCAACGCACGGCTAGGCAATGCACGGCAAGGAAAGGAAAGGGTAACTCAAGGCAAGGCACGGTCAGGCGAGGGAAGGCTAAGGCACGACAACGCAAGGCTAGGCAATGCACGGAAGGCAAGCAAAGACTAACGGAAGGCAAGGAAGGCAAGGGAAAGCAGGGGAAGGCAAGGGTAACGAAAGGAACGGCACGGTAAGGGGAAACAAGGCTAAGGCACGACAACACAGGGCTAGGCAATGCAGGGCAAGGCAAGGAAAGGGTAACGCAAGGCAAGGCACGGTTTGGGGAACAAGGCGAATGCACGACAACGCAAGGCTAGGCAATGCACGGAAGACAAGCAAAGAGTAACGGAAGGCAAGGAAGGCAAGGGAAAGCAAGGCAAGGCAAGGGTAACAGATGGAACGGCACGGCAAGGGGAAACAAGGCTAAGGCACTGCAACGCACGGCTAGGCAATGCACGGAAAGGCAAGGAAAGGGTAACGCAAGGCAAGGCACGGTGAGGCAAGGCAAGGCTGATGCACGACAACGCACGGCTAGGCAATGCACGGCAAGGCAAGGAAAGGGTAACGCAAGCCAAGGCACGGTCAGGCGAGGCAAGACTAAGGCACGACAACGCAAGGCTAGGCAATGCACGGCAAGGCAAGGAAAGGGTAACGCAAGGCAAGGCACGGTAAGGCGCGGCAAGGCTAAGGCACGACAACGCAAGGCTAGGCAATAAACGGAAGGCAAGCAAAGAGTAACGGAAGGCAAGGAAGGCAAGGGAAAGCAGGGGAAGGCAAGGGTAACGGAAGGAACGGCACGGTAAGGGGAAACAAGTCTAAGGCACGGCAACGCACGGCTAGGCAATGCACGGCAAGGCAAGGAAAGGGTAACGCAAGGCAAGGCACGGTCAGGCGAGGCAAGGCTAAGGCACGACAACGCAAGGCTAGGCAATGAACGGAAGGCAAGCAAAGAGTAACGGAAGGCAAGGAAGGCAAGGGAAAGCAAGGGAAGGCAAGGGCAACGAAAGGAACGGCACGGTAAGGGGAAACAAAGCTAAGGCACGACAATGCAGGGCTAGGCAATGCACGGCAAGGCATGGAAAGGGTAACGCAAGGCAAAGCACGGTGAGGCAAGACAAGGCAAATGCACGACAACGCACGGCTAGGCAATGCACGGCAAGGCAAGGAAAGGGTAACTCAAGGCAAGGCACGGTCAGGCGAGGCAAGGCTAAGGCACGGCAACGCACGGCTAGGCAATGCACGGCAAGGCAAGGAAAGGGTAACGCAAGGCAAGGCACTGTCAGGCGAGGCAAGGCTAAGGCACTACAACGCAAGGCTAGGCAAGGCACGGAAGGAAAGCAAAGAGTAACGGAAGGCAATGAAAGGAAGCGAAAGCAAGGCAAGGTAAGGGTAACGCAAGGCAAGGCACGGTGAGGCAAGGCAAGGCTGATGCACGACAACGCACGGCTAGGCAATGCAGGGCAAGGCAAAGAAATGGTAACGCAAGGCAAGGCACGGTTTGGGGGGGCAAAGCTAATGCACGACAACGCAAGGCTAGGCAGTGCACGGCTAGGCAAGGAAAGAGTAACGGAAGGAAAGGAAGGCAAGGCAAAGCAAGGCAAGGCAAGTGTAACAAAAGGCAAGGCACGGCAAGGGGAAACAAGGCTAAGGAACGGCAACGCACGGCTACGCAATGCACGGCCAGGCAAGGAAAGGGTAACGCAAGGCAAGGCACGGTAAGGCAAGACAAGGCTAATGCACGACAACGCACGGCTAGGCAATGCACGGCCAGGCAAGGAAAGGGTAACGCAAGGCAAGGCACGGTGAGGCAAGGGAAGGCAAATGCACGACAACGCACGGCTAGGCAATGCACGGCAAGGCAAGGAAAGGGTAACGCAAGGCAAGGCACGGTCAGGCGAGGCAAGGCTAAGGCACGACAACGCAAGGCTAGGCAATGAACGGAAGGCAAGCAAAGAGTAACGGAAGGCAAGGAAGGCAAGGGAAAGCAAGGGAAGGCAAGGGCAACGAAAGGAACGGCACGGTATGGGGAAACAAAGCTAAGGCAGGACAATGCAGGGCTAGGCAATGCATGGCAAGGCAAGGAAAGGGTAACGCAAGGCAAAGCACGGTGAGGCAAGACAAGGCAAATGCACGACAACGCACGGCTAGGCAATGCACGGCAAGGCAAGGAAAGGGTAACTCAAGGCAAGGCACGGTCAGGCGAGGCAAGGCTAAGGCACGACAACGGAAGGCTAGGCAATGCACGGAAGGCAAGCAAAGAGTAACGGAAGGCAAGGAAGGCAAGGGAAAGCAGGGGAAGGCAAGGGTAACGAAAGGAACGGCACGGTAAGGGGAAACAAGGCTAAGTAACGACAACACAGGGCTAGGCAATGCAGGGCAAGGCAAGGAAAGGGTAACGCAAATCAAGGCACGGTTTGGGGAGGAAGGCGAATGCACGACAACGCAAGGCTAGGCAATGCACGGAAGGCAAGCAAAGAGTAACGGAAGGCAAGGAAGGCAAGGGAAAGCAAGGCAAGGCAAGGGTAACAGAAGGAACGGCACGGCAAGGGGAAACAAGGCTAAGGCACGGCAACGCACGGCTAGGCAATGCACGGCAAGGCAAGGAAAGGGTAACGCAAGGCAAGGCACGGTGAGGCAAGGCAAGGCTGATGCACGACAACGCACGGCTAGGCAATGCACGGCATGGCACGGAAAGGGTAACGCAAGGCAAGGCACGGTGAGGCAAGGCAAGGCTGATGCACGACAACGCACGGCTAGGCAATGCACGGCAAGGCACGGAAAGGGTAACGCAAGGCAAGGCACGGTCAGGCGAGGCAAGGCTAAGGCACGACAACGCAAGGCTAGGCAATGCACGGCAAGGCAAGGAAAGGGTAACGCAAGGCAAGGCACGGTAAGGCGCGGCAAGGCTAAGGCACGACAACGCAAGGCCAGGCAATAAACGGAAGGCAAGCAAAGAGTAACGGAAGGCAAGGAAGGCAAGGGAAAGCAGGGGAAGGCAAGGGTAACGGAAGTAACGGCACGGTAAGGGGAAACAAGGCTAAGGCACGACAACGCAAGGCTAGCCAATGCACGGCAAGGAAAGGAAAGGGTAACGCAAGGCAAGGCACCGTTACGCGAGGCAAGGCTAAGGCACGACAACGCAAGGCTAGGCAATGCACAGAAGGCAAGCAAAGAGTAACGGAAGGCAAGGAAGGCAAGGGAAAGCAAGGCAAGGCAAGGGTAACGGAAGGAACGGCACGGCAAGGGGAAACAAGGCTAAGGCACGGCAACGCACGGCTAGGTAATGCACGGCAAGGCAAGGAAAGGGTAACGCAAGGCAAGGCACTGTCAGGCGAGGCAAGGCTAAGGCACGACAACGCAAGGCTAGGCAATGCACGGAAGGAAAGCAAAGAGTAACGGAAAGCAATGAAAGGAAGGGAAAGCAAGGCAAGGTAAGGGTAACGCAAGGCAAGGCACGGTGAGGCAAGGCAAGGCTGATGCACGACAACGCACGGCTAGGCAATTCACGGCAAGGCAAGGAAAGGGTAACGCAAGGCAAGGCACGGTCAGGCGAGGCAAGGCTAAGGCACGACAACGCAAGGCTAGTCAATGCACGGAAGGCAAGCAAAGAAGAACGGAAGGCAAGGAAGGCTAGGGAAAGCAGGGAAAGGCAAGGGTAACGGAAGGAACGGCACGGTAAGGGCAAACAAGACTAAGGCACGACAACACAGGGCTAGGCAATGCAGGGCAAGGCAAGGAAATGGTAACGCAAGGCAAGGCACGGTTTGGGGAGGCAAAGCTAATGCACGACAACGCAAGGCTAGGCAGTGCACGGCTAGGCAAGGAAAGAGTAACGGAAGGAAAGGAAGGCAAGGCAAAGCAAGGCAAGGCAAGTGTAACAAAAGGCAAGGCACGGCAAGGGGAAACAAGGCTAAGGAACGGCAACGCACGGCTAAGCAATGCACGGCCAGGCAAGGAAAGGGTAACGCAAGGCAAGGCACGGTAAGGCAAGACAAGGCTAATGCACGACAACGCACGGCTAGGCAATGCACGGCCAGGCAAGGAAAGGGTAACACATGGCAAGGCACGGTGAGGCAAGGCAAGGCAAATGCACGACAACGCACGGCTAGGCAATGCACGGAAGGCAAGCAAAGAGTAACGGAAGGCAAGGAAGTCAAGAGGAAGCAGGGGAAGGCAAGGGTAACGGAAGGAACGGCACGGCAAGGGGAAACAAGGCTAAGGCACGGCAACGCACGGCTAGGCAATGCACGGCAAGGCAAGGAAAGGGTAACGCAAGGCAAGGCACGGTGAGGCAAGGCAAGGCTGATGCACGACAACGCACGGCTAGGCAATGCACGGCAAGGCAAGGAAAGGGTAACGCAAGGCAAGGCAGGCTAGGGAAAGCAGGGAAAGGCAAGGGGAACGGAAGGAACGGCACGGTAAGGGCAAACAAGACTAAGGCACGACAACACAGGGCTAGGCAATGCAGGGCAAGGCAAGGAAAGGGTAACGCAAGGCAAGGCACGGTTTGGGGAGGAAGGCGCATGCACGACAACGCAAGGCTAGGCAATGCACGGAAGGCAAGCAAAGAGTAACGGAAGGCAAGGAAGGCAAGGGAAAGCAAGGCAAGGCAAGGGTAACAGAAGGAACGGCACGGCAAGGGGAAACAAGGCTAAGGCACGGCAACGCACGGCTAGGCAATGCACGGCAAGGCAAGGAAAGGGTAACGCAAGGCAAGGCACGGTGAGGCAAGGCAAAGCTGATGCACGACAACGCACGGCTAGGCAATGCACGGCAAGGCAAGGAAAGGGTAACGCAAGGCAAGGCACGGTCAGGCGAGGCAAGGCTAAGGCACGACAACGCAAGGATAGGCAATGCACGGCGAGGCAAGGAAAGGGTAACGCAAGGCAAGGCACGGTAAGGCGCGGCAAGGCTAAGGCACGACAACGCAAGGCTAGGAAATAAACGGAAGGCAAGCAAAGAGTAACGGAAGGCAAGGAAGGCAAGGGAAAGCAGGGGAAGGCAAGGGTAACGGAAGGAACGGCACGGTAAGGGGAAACAAGGCTAAGGCACGACAACGCAGGGCTAGCCAATGCACGGCAAGGAAAGGAAAGGGTAACGCAAGGCAAGGCACCGTTACGCGAGGCAAGGCTAAGGCACGGCAACGCAAGGCTAGGCAATGCACGGAAGGCAAGCAAAGAGTAACGGAAGGCAAGGAAGGCAAGGGAAAGCAAGGCAAGGCAAGGGTAACGGAAGGAACGGCACGGCAAGGGGAAACAAGGCTAAGGCACGGCAACGCACGGCTAGGCAATGCACGGCAAGGCAAGGAAAGGGTAACGCAAGGCAAGGCACTGTCAGGCGAGGCAAGGCTAAGGCACGACAACGCAAGGCTAGGCAATGCACGGAAGGAAAGCAAAGAGTAACGGAAGGCAATGAAAGGAAGGGAAAGCAAGGCAAGGTAAGGGTAACGCAAGGCAAGGCACGGTGAGGCAAGGCAAGGCTGATGCACGACAACGCACGGCTAGGCAATTCACGGCAAGGCAAGGAAAGGGTAACTCAAGGCAAGGCACGGTCAGGCGAGGCAAGGCTAAGGCACGGCAACGCACGGCTAGGCAATGCACGGCAAGGCAAGGAAAGGGTAACGCAAGGCAAGGCACGGTCAGGCGAGGCAAGGCTAAGGCACGACAACGCAAGGCTAGGCAATGCACGGAAGGCAAGCAAAGAGGAACGGAAGGCAAGGAAGGCTAGGGAAAGCAGGGAAAGGCAAGGGTAACGGAAGGAACGGCACGGTAAGGGCAAACAAGACTAAGGCACGACAACACAGGGCTAGGCAATGCAGGGCAAGGCAAGGAAATGGTAACGCAAGGCAAGGCACGGTTTGGGGAGGCAAAGGTAATGCACGACAACCGCGAGGCTAGGCAGTGCACGGCTAGGCAAGGAAAGAGTAACGGAAGGAAAGGAAGGCAAGGCAAAGCAAGGCAAGGCAAGTGTAACAAAAGGCAAGGCACGGCAAGGGGAAAGAAGGCTAAGGAACGGCAACGCACGGCTACGCAATGCACGGCCAGGCAAGGAAAGGGTAACGCAAGGCAAGGCACGGTAAGGCAAGAAAAGGCTAATGCACGACAACGCACGGCTAGGCAATGCACGGCCAGGCAAGGAAAGGGTATCGCAAGGCAAGGCACGGTCAGGCGAGGCAAGGCTAAGGCACGACAACGCAAGGCTAGGCAATGAACGGAAGGCAAGCAAAGAGTAACGGAAGGCAAGGAAGGCAAGGGAAAGCAAGGGAAGGCAAGGGCAACGAAAGGAACGGCACGGTAAGGGGAAACAAAGCTAAGGCAGGACAATGCAGGGCTAGGCAATGCACGGCAAGGCAAAGAAAGGGTAACGCAAGGCAAAGCACGGTGAGGCAAGACAAGGCAAATGCACGACAACGCACGGCTAGGCAATGCACGGCAAGGCAAGGAAAGGGTAACTCAAGGCAAGGCACGGTCAGGCGAGGCAAGGCTAAGGCACGACAACGCAAGGCTAGGCAATGCACGGAAGGCAAGCAAAGAGTAACGGAAGGCAAGGAAGGCTAGGGAAAGTAGGGAAAGGCAAGGGTAACGGAAGGAACGGCACGGTAAGGGCAAACAAGACTAAGGCACGACAACACAGGGCTAGGCAATGCAGGGCAAGGCAAGGAAATGGTAACGCAAGGCAAGGCACGGTTTGGGGAGGCAAAGCTAATGCACGACAACGCAAGGCTAGGCAGTGCACGGCTAGGCAAGGAAAGAGTAACGGAAGGAAAGGAAGGCAAGGCAAAGCAAGGCAAGGCAAGTGTAACAGAAGGAACGGCACGGCAAGGGGAAACAAGGCTAAGGCACGGCAACGCACGGCTAGGCAATGCACGGCAAGGCAAGGAAAGGGTAACGCAAGGCAAGGCACGGTAAGGCAAGACGGCTAATGCACGCAAGCACGGAGGCAAGCACGGCAGGCAAGGAAAGGGTAACACAGGCAAGGCAGGTGAGGCAAGGCAAGGCAATGCACGACAACGCACGGCTAGGCAATGCACGGAAGGCAAGCAAAGAGTAACGGAAGGCAAGGAAGGCAAGGGAAAGCAGGGGAAGGCAAGGGTAACGAAGGAACGGCACGGTAAGGGGAAACAAGGCTAAGGCACGACAACGCAAGGCTAGGCAATGCACGGCAAGGCAAGGAAAGGGTAACGCAAGGCAAGGCACGGTAAGGCGCGGCAAGGCTAAGGCACGACAACGCAAGGCTAGGCAATAAACGGAAGGCAAGCAAAGAGTAACGGAAGGCAAGGAAGGCAAGGGAAAGCAGGGGAAGGCAAGGGTAACGTAAGGAACGGCACGGTAAGGGGAAACAAGGCTAAGGCACGACAACGCAGGGCTAGGCAATGCACGGCAAGGCAAGGAAAGGGTAACGCAAGGCAAGGCACCGTTAGGCGAGGCAAGGCTAAGGCACGACAACGCAAGGCTAGGCAATGCACGGAAGGCAAGCAAAGAGTAACGGAAGGCAAGGAAGGCAAGGGAAAGCAAGGCAAGGCAAGGGTAACGGAAGGAACGGCACGGCAAGGGGAAACAAGGCTAAGGCACGGCAACGCACGGCTAGGCAATGCACGGCAAGGCAAGGAAAGGGTAACTCAAGGCAAGGCACGGTCAGGCGAGGCAAGGCTAAGGCACGACAACGCAAGGCTAGGCAATGCACGGAAGGCAAGCAAAGACTAACGGAAGGCAAGGAAGGCAAGGGAAAGCAGGGGAAGGCAAGGGTAACGAAAGGAACGGCACGGTAAGGGGAAACAAGGCTAAGGCACGACAACACAGGGCTAGGCAATGCAGGGCAAGGCAAGGAAAGGGTAACGCAAGGCAAGGCACGGTTTGGGGAACAAGGCGAATGCACGACAACGCAAGGCTAGGCAATGCACGGAAGGCAAGCAAAGAGTAACGGAAGGCAAGGAAGGCAAGGGAAAGCAAGGCAAGGCAAGGGTAACAGAAGGAACGGCACGGCAAGGGGAAACAAGGCTAAGGCACTGCAACGCACGGCTAGGCAATGCACGGCAAGGCAAGGAAAGGGTAACGCAAGGCAAGGCACGGTGAGGCAAGGCAAGGCTGATGCACGACAACGCACGGCTAGGCAATGCACGGCAAGGCAAGGAAAGGGTAACGCAAGGCAAGGCACGGTCAGGCGAGGCAAGGCTAAGGCACGACAACGCAAGGCTAGGCAATGCACGGCAAGGCAAGGAAAGGGTAACGCAAGGCAAGGCACGGTAAGGCGCGGCAAGGCTAAGGCACGACAACGCAAGGCTAGGCAATAAACGGAAGGCAAGCAAAGAGTAACGGAAGGCAAGGAAGGCAAGGGAAAGCAGGGGAAGGCAAGGGTAACGGAAGGAACGGCACGGTAAGGGGAAACAAGTCTAAGGCACGGCAACGCACGGCTAGGCAATGCACGGCAAGGCAAGGAAAGGGTAACGCAAGGCAAGGCACGGTCAGGCGAGGCAAGGCTAAGGCACGACAACGCAAGGCTAGGCAATGAACGGAAGGCAAGCAAAGAGTAACGGAAGGCAAGGAAGGCAAGGGAAAGCAAGGGAAGGCAAGGGCAACGAAAGGAACGGCACGGTAAGGGGAAACAAAGCTAAGGCACGACAACGCAGGGCTAGGCAATGCACGGCAAGGCATGGAAAGGGTAACGCAAGGCAAAGCACGGTGAGGCAAGACAAGGCAAATGCACGACAACGCACGGCTAGGCAATGCACGGCAAGGCAAGGAAAGGGTAACGCAAGGCAAGGCACGGTCAGGCGAGGCAAGGCTAAGGCACGACAACGCACGGCTAGGCAATGCACGGCAAGGCAAGGAAAGGGTAACGCAAGGCAAGGCACTGTCAGGCGAGGCAAGGCTAAGGCACTACAACGCAAGGCTAGGCAATGCACGGAAGGAAAGCAAAGAGTAACGGAAGGCAATGAAAGGAAGCGAAAGCAAGGCAAGGTAAGGGTAACGCAAGGCAAGGCACGGTGAGGCAAGGCAAGGCTGATGCACGACAACGCACGGCTAGGCAATGCAGGGCAAGGCAAAGAAATGGTAACGCAAGGCAAGGCACGGTTTGGGGGGGCAAAGCTAATGCACGACAACGCAAGGCTAGGCAGTGCACGGCTAGGCAAGGAAAGAGTAACGGAAGGAAAGGAAGGCAAGGCAAAGCAAGGCAAGGCAAGTGTAACAAAAGGCAAGGCACGGCAAGGGGAAACAAGGCTAAGGAACGGCAACGCACGGCTACGCAATGCACGGCCAGGCAAGGAAAGGGTAACGCAAGGCAAGGCACGGTAAGGCAAGACAAGGCTAATGCACGACAACGCACGGCTAGGCAATGCACGGCCAGGCAAGGAAAGGGTAACGCAAGGCAAGGCACGGTGAGGCAAGGGAAGGCAAATGCACGACAACGCACGGCTAGGCAATGCACGGCAAGGCAAGGAAAGGGTAACGCAAGGCAAGGCACGGTCAGGCGAGGCAAGGCTAAGGCACGACAACGCAAGGCTAGGCAATGAACGGAAGGCAAGCAAAGAGTAACGGAAGGCAAGGAAGGCAAGGGAAAGCAAGGGAAGGCAAGGGCAACGAAAGGAACGGCACGGTATGGGGAAACAAAGCTAAGGCAGGACAATGCAGGGCTAGGCAATGCATGGCAAGGCAAGGAAAGGGTAACGCAAGGCAAAGCACGGTGAGGCAAGACAAGGCAAATGCACGACAACGCACGGCTAGGCAATGCACGGCAAGGCAAGGAAAGGGTAACGCAAGGCAAGGCACGGTCAGGCGAGGCAAGGCTAAGGCACGACAACGCAAGGCTAGGCAATGCACGGAAGGCAAGCAAAGAGTAACGGAAGGCAAGGAAGGCAAGGGAAAGCAGGGGAAGGCAAGGGTAACGAAGGAACGGCACGGTAAGGGGAAACAAGGCTAAGGCACGACAACACAGGGCTAGGCAATGCAGGGCAAGGCAAGGAAAGGGTAACGCAAGGCAAGGCACGGTTTGGGGAGGCAAGGCTAATGCACGACAACGCAAGGCTAGGCAATGCACGGAAGGCAAGCAAAGAGTAACGGAAGGCAAGGAAGGCAAGGGAAAGCAAGGCAAGGCAAGGGTAACGAAGGCAAGGCACGGCAAGGGGAAACAAGGCTAAGGCACGGCAACGCACGGCTAGGCAATGCACGGCAAGGCAAGGAAAGGGTAACGCAAGGCAAGGCACGGTCAGGCAAGGCAAGGCTAATGCACGACAACGCACGGCTAGGCAATGCACGGCAGGCAAGGAAAGGGTAACGCAAGGCAAGGCACGGTGAGGCAAGGCAAGGCTGATGCACGACAACGCACGGCTAGGCAATGCACGGCAAGGCACGGAAAGGGTAACGCAAGGCAAGGCACGGTCAGGCGAGGCAAGGCTAAGGCACGACAACGCAAGGCTAGGCAATGCACGGCAAGGCAAGGAAAGGGTAACGCAAGGCAAGGCACGGTAAGGCGCGGCAAGGCTAAGGCACGACAACGCAAGGCCAGGCAATAAACGGAAGGCAAGCAAAGAGTAACGGAAGGCAAGGAAGGCAAGGGAAAGCAGGGGAAGGCAAGGGTAACGGAAGTAACGGCACGGTAAGGGGAAACAAGGCTAAGGCACGACAACGCAAGGCTAGCCAATGCACGGCAAGGAAAGGAAAGGGTAACGCAAGGCAAGGCACCGTTACGCGAGGCAAGGCTAAGGCACGACAACGCAAGGCTAGGCAATGCACAGAAGGCAAGCAAAGAGTAACGGAAGGCAAGGAAGGCAAGGGAAAGCAAGGCAAGGCAAGGGTAACGGAAGGAATGGCACGGCAAGGGGAAACAAGGCTAAGGCACGGCAACGCACGGCTAGGCAATGCACGGCAAGGCAAGGAAAGGGTAACGCAAGGCAAGGCACGGTCAGGCGAGGCAAGGCTAAGGCACGACAACGCAAGGCTAGGCAATGCACGGAAGGCAAGCAAAGAGTAACGGAAGGCAAGGAAGGCAAGGGAAAGCAGGGGAAGGCAAGGGTAACGGAAGGAACGGCACGGTAAGGGGAAACAAGGCTAAGGCACGACAACGCACGGCTAGGCAATGCACGGCAAGGCAAGGAAAGGGTAACGCAAGGCAAGGCACGGTTAGGCGAGGCAAGGCTAAGGCACGACAACGCAAGGCTAGGCAATGCACGGAAGGCAAGCAAAGAGAACGGAAGGCAAGGAAGGCTAGGGAAAGCAAGGGAAAGGCAAGGGTAACGGAAGGAACGGCACGGTAAGGGGAAACAAGGCTAAGGCACGACAACACAGGGCTAGGCAATGCACGGCAAGGCAAGGAAATGGTAACGCAAGGCAAGGCACGGTTTGGGGAGGCAAAGCTAATGCACGACAACGCAAGGCTAGGCAGTGCACGGCTAGGCAAGGAAAGAGTAACGGAAGGAAAGGAAGGCAAGGCAAAGCAAGGCAAGGCAAGTGTAACAAAAGGCAAGGCACGGCAAGGGGAAACAAGGCTAAGGAACGGCAACGCACGGCTACGCAATGCACGGCCAGGCAAGGAAAGGGTAACGCAAGGCAAGGCACGGTAAGGCAAGACAAGGCTAATGCACGACAACGCACGGCTAGGCAATGCACGGCCAGGCAAGGAAAGGGTAACACATGGCAAGGCACGGTGAGGCAAGGCAAGGCAAATGCACGACAACGCACGGCTAGGCAATGCACGGAAGGCAAGCAAAGAGTAACGGAAGGCAAGGAAGT